>NW_014569295.1:0-21079 GCF_000743755.1 Blastocystis sp. subtype 4 | reverse complement strand
ATGGAAGAACAACCGATGCAAGAAGAGATGTGAAGAGAATTGTTCTAGATGTATTAATGTTTGTTATAAGAATGTGAAGAGAATTGTTCTAGATGTATTAATGTTTGTTATAAGAATGTGAAGAGAATTGTTCTAGATGTATTAATGTTTGTTATAAGAATATGAAGTGAAAGGTCTTGTTCAGTGATTCTTTATCAATTATGCTCATACTATCTCAATATTCTTATATTCGTGTTATAAACGAAATGGTACTATTGATAACACGAATATAAGAAGGAAACACGCTTTTGGTTATCGTGTCGATTTCTTCTCATTCATTATATTCTATTGATTTGATTGAATATGAAATTGTCTTTGATATTCTTTGTGATGACATTATTTGTCTTTGCTGCTACTGACAATCGAGAGCAGTGTACTTCATCATTTTCTGGAATTGTATGTTATCCAGTTGATTGTTGCAATCGTTTTGTTCAATGTGTGAATGGTGTTCTTTATCCTCCTCAAGATAGTGCTCCTGGAACGAATTGTAAGAACAATGGAGTCGTGTTGGCATCAGAATGTTCTTCTGTGGAATGTCCTTCTGAGTTACCTGATTGGGGAAGTGGTACACCTGGGCCTGACTCAGGATCAGGAGGATCTGGATCTGGATCAGGAGGATCAGGAGGATCAGGAGGTGATTCGGATTCAGCAGGAACAGATGAGGCAACAGGTCAATACAAGTTGAAACCTACAAATCATGGAAAGTAGTTTCAGAGGATTGATTGAAGTTTAGTTTTGCTCTTAATCTAAATCCTGATAACATTCTTGCTTCTGTTCAAGCTATCATGTCACTTCCTTCTTATGATGATGCTAGTGCTCATCATCCTCTCAACAAGATTGGATGTAGTTTCCATCCTCAATGGAGAGATCAAAACACTCAGATGTTTATCGGTCGACCTTCAGGAACAACAACTGTAAGTGTAACAACAGTGAAGATCCGATTACCTGATAAATACTTTGGTATGTTCCTTGCTTATGGTCAGGATCACTATGGTGTTTCACCTCATACAATGATGGGATTAGCTGCAAAAGAAACATTTGCAACAGCATTATATCCTGAGAGAGACAATAGTTATTTCATTGTAGATAATGAAGATGATCACTTTAATACTCTCTCAAATGATAGTTTGTTCATTGATGGAAATAAGGATGGTCCTTTCCAAGTGGAAACTCCTTCAATGGCAACAGATGTATCTGTTCTTCCTCAACGATTCTATTTTGGAGATTCGAGTGTTCCTGTTAGTCAACGAAAACCAAGTTATATATCTGATAATGAGTTCCTTACTGACTATAATGCATTCCGTTCATATCATGATTCAGTTACAGGAGATTTCTATAAAGCAATCGTTCTCTCATGTCTAGATCTCCATTTCAGACATAACATTATTATGCAAATGACGAAACAAGGAATGAGACCTGGTTGGGATCTTCGATATGGAAATGAAGAAGCTGAAGATGCTTTAGAGTTTGCTGGAGCAATGTATACTTATAATCGTGGACTTTGGAGTGTAATGGATATGTCTCAGTGTGGTGTTGATAAGAATCCAATTACTGATTGCAAATTGGATGGATATGGAGGTCATAGTACTGATATCAATAATGTATGTCAACTATTGAATAAGGCTTCTGAAGTGTATGATTTCTCAATTAGTTTAGATGATACATTATGGTTCATTTCCAAGTTACAGGAAACCTATCCTTATAGTTCTATTGAAGGTATTCATGGTGAGATTCAATGGGATACAATGATTTCACGAGTGAAGCAGGTGTATCCTGTGATTCTATCTCATCGTAAAGCAAAGGATTCAACAGCAACAGGAATTTCATTCCGATATGATTGGCGTCTTCTTCTTGCTGTAATTCGAGCATATTTACCAAAGAAAGAAGATTTCTATGGTCCTACATTAGAGTGATTGTAATTAAAGAGAATAATGAATAGGAATATGGTGAAATGGTCATTTATGAGTCAAATTGCTCCTGAACCTCATGATTGGAGTGATTTGCCTTCATCAAATTTACGATCTTATTTGAAACGATATGGAAGTCCTTATAATGATGATGAGACAACTAGTGCTCCAACTAGTGCTCCAACTAGTGCTCCTACTGTGAAGCCAACTAGTGCTCCTACTAGTAAACCAACTAGTGCTCCTACTATCAAACCTACTACCAAACCTACTACCAAACCTACTACCAAACCTACTAATACTCCCATCAATCCTTCTTGTGGAAATGGTATCTGTGAAGAAGGAGAAACTGTATCAAATTGTCCTTCTGATTGTAAATCATATCCTGAACAACCTCTTAATCCTCCTTCATGTAATGGAATGGCAAATGGACCTTATTGCTATCCATATGATTGTTGTCCACAATACTTTATCTGTTTGAATGAACGTCTATTTGGACCAAGTTATGTATCTCCAGGAACCTTATGTTATGAAGGAGATGAAATCAGTGCAAGTGATAGTCGATGTGCTGGAATTCAATGTGGTTCAACAATTCCTGCTTCTTGTGGAGATGGTGTCTGTGCTATATATGAGAGTTGTAGCAGTTGTCCTCAAGATTGTGGTGAATGTTCAAGTCATCCTCCTGAATCTGTATGTGAAGCAAATGATATTGGATTCCGTTGTTATCCTCACAATTGTTGTGGATATGTATATCAATGTGTGTATGGATTGACTTCTCCTCTCTATCCTGTTCTATCTGGTGGAATATGTTATGATGGAAATCTTGTTGATGCAAATGTGGATGTTTGTCGAGGTGTGAGTTGTGATGAGATTCCAAGTGAGTATTGTGGAAATGGTATTTGTGAGAGTGGTGAGAATTGTGAGAATTGTCCAAGTGATTGTGGTGAGTGTCCAACAGTTGCTCCTACAGTTAAACCTACTACTGCTCCTACTGTTAGACCTACTACTGCTCCTACTGTTAAACCTACTACTGCTCCTACTGTTAGACCTACTACTGCCCCTACTGTTAGACCTACCACTGCTCCTACTGTCAGACCTACTACTGCCCCTACTGTCAGACCTACTACCGCTCCTACTGTCAAACCTACTACTGCTCCTACACAAAAACTATTTGTGGGCTATTATACCAATTGGTCTCAATATCGACAAGGAACAAGTCAATACTGGCCAGAGAATATGGATCCTACAAAGTTCACTCATTTGGTTTACGCTTTTGCTTATATCACTCGAGATACATGGCAAGTAGAACAAGTAGAATGGAATGATGTGAATGAATGGAATCCTACTCAAGGTCTTTACTATCGATTCAATCAATATGTTCGATCTAGGAATCCCAATTGTAAGACATTGTTAGCCTTTGGAGGCTGGAACTTCAATTTCTTGGAGAAGTATAAAGACATCTTCTCTGCAATGGCTGAAACACAATCAAATCGAGCTACTTGTATCAATGCTATGATTTCTTGGGTTCGAACTCATAACTTTGATGGTATTGATTTGGATTGGGAATATCCAGCATGGGAAGAATTGGGAGGTCGACCTCAAGACAAAGAGAATTTCGTTTCTCTCGTTCAAGAATTACGAGCTGCTATTGATGCAGAAGCACAACGAACAGGTAAACCAAGACTTCTTCTAACTCTTGCTGTTGCTGCTGGATATGATAAGATTGATACTGGTTATGATATTCCTCGTATTCGTGATTATGTTGATTATGTATCTGTAATGACTTATGATCTTCATGGACAATGGGAATCAAAGACAGGAGCTTCTAGTGGACTCTATCCTCCTCAGAACTATGAACCAGGGTCAATTGATGAATACTATACAGGTGATTATGCTATTCAATACTGGATTTCTCATGGAATGCCTCGTGATAAGATTGTAATGGGACTTGCTGCTTATGGTCGTGGATGGACATTAGAAAGTAGTGCTCCAGGTCAAGGATTAGGTGCACCTGCAATTCGTGGATGTGATCCTATGAAGGATACTCAACAAGAAGGTGTATTGAACTATATTGAGGCTTTAACAGTTCTGAATTCAGGAGGAGTAAGTGCATTTGATCCAACAACCACTACAATGTATGTACAGAAAGGAGATCAATGGTATTCATATGAAGATCCAAATTCAATTGTATACAAGGTGAACTACATAAAGAATGAGAATCTGTTAGGAGGAATGCTTTGGGCAGTTGATAATGATGATTTCAATAATGGAAATCCTATCATTTCAGCAATCTATTCAAATCTCTACACAACTTCTCGTTCAAGAACTGGAACTGTTTCAGGAAAGATGCTTGTCCCTTCAATCATTGGAGGTGTATTATTGATCGTTGTAGTGACAATTGGAGCTGTATATATTGTCAATAAGAAGAAGAGACGTGAATTGAGAAAGGTGAAGATTAGTTCAAGACAAAAGAAGAGAGTGAGTATTTGAAGATATAGATAGTAGTCTTGTTCTGTTTGTTTAAACCTAATGAATTGTTCTTGTGAGAATTTTGATTATTATTTAATGAGAAAGAATATCACTCAAGTATGCTCAATTAGTAGTATCTCAAATGTTAAGGTATTGCATGTTCAGTAATGATTCATAGTATTTGATTATTATGATTCAAGTGAAATGAATTGCGGGAATAATGTATTGATAACGTATTCATTCAAGAGAACTTTCTGAGAAACTTCAGATGACGAATGTATGTTGATATCCGTATTTGTTTTCAAAGATGAACATGGATAAGTCATTTAGTACACTCATTACATATTTCTTCATCAATAGAATTCGTTCTATTTGTTACTATTGCTAGTCTTGCTCTTTCTACATCTCTTCGTATTCTATTCTTGTTAAAAATGATATATAGAAGATGTGAAACCTCCTACACGAGTATGGATTGAAAATAGTGAAGGGGAAGTAGTGACCAAAGTAGAAGTGGATGGATATACTGTAATTGACAAATTGTATTTGAAGAGTGATGTAGATGAAGTGAACTGGAGTATTTCTCCTGCTCTTCCTTCTGAACTTACTCTTAGTACTACTGGAGTGATAAGTGGAAAAACAAAAGCATCCATTCCAGAAACTGAGTTTATATTCAAAGCAACGAATTCTGCTGGTTCTTCGAATAGTTCGTTCTCTTTAACAGTTCGGGGTTGTTCTTATGGAGATTATTTGTATGCTAAATTCTATTATCGTAGTCGAGGAACCTTTGTTATACGAAAAGATGATAAAGTATATTACAATGAAACTCTCTCTCAAATTTCAAATACTGATTATCCTATTTGTATTCCTAGATTGTCATATGAATATGAATTCAGTTGTGGAACCTATTCAAATTGTTATCTCTATCTTGTTGATGAACATGACTTGTATTATTTGAGTTCAATCATTTATGAAGGAGAGACAAAGAAAGGATCCTTTGAGATTACTCCTACGAAGATACCTGTCATTTCATTTCCTTCACTTATAACTGCATATGATGGTGAATCATTGAACATAAAAATTCCAATAGATGGAGTTCATGGAAATCTTAGTGTGACTCCTTCTTTACCAAAAGATGTTGACATCACAAAGGGAATGTTCATAATGTCAGGAAAGGTTTCAAAGCCTCTGTATGAGACATATACAATCACTACATCAAATTCTATTGGAACTGTTTCATTCTCATTCATTCTGGCTGTAGATGTATGTCCTCCTGGAATGACATTGATGGTAATCAATTTTCGACGTCGTACAGTGCTTGAACAATGGAAAGTATTGAATAGTCAGAATGAAGTTCTATTTGATCAGACTCAAGAACATCTATCAAACAAACATAACATCTGTTGGACTCCTGGTTCTTATCAATTTGTAATGGCAACAATAGGAGAAACTGGTGGATGGGATAGTAGTGTTAAATTGAGTGTGAATGATGAATGGGGAGTATTGAGTGAATTCCGACTTCCAGACAATCAACGAGAAGCAAGTCGACATTTCAACTTTGAATTGAGTGTTCCTGAAAAGAGTGAATGGTTGATGAATGCTGGATCTGTAAGTGGAAAATGGAAAAGTGCTCGATTCAATGATAAGAAATGGTTGAAAGGAAAGGATGGATCATGGGGCAGATTCTCTTCAAATACAAATGTGTTATATCTTCGTAAGAAGTTTAATGTGAATGATGTGAACAAATACACGTATATTCATTTGGATGTGAAACGATCGAATGATTGTGAAGTGATTGTATATGTGAATGAGAAGAAACTAATAGAACGTACAGGAGAGAGTATTGATGGATATGCTCGTTCTAGTTTCCCTGTGTCGATTCTCAAATCATCAACAATTGTTGCTGTTGAGATTCATCGTGCTTCTCATTCTCCTGAAACTAGTGAGATTGTCTTTGATCTTCGAGCGACTCTTGTATCTAGTTCGTGTATTCTTCAATCATTGAATGGAAAAGCATTGGATCCTTCTGGATCATCAGTAGTACATAGTCCTGATTATGCTTTTGATCTGGATACACATAGTTATTGGCAACCAGAGTCTCTCCCTGCAACTCTTCGATATACATTTGGAAATGATGCTTTAGTAGTAGTGAATAAGGCTTTTATACACTTACTGAAGAGTGATACTCCTTCATCTCTCCGAATTGAAGGAGTGAATAAGGACAATTCTACAGTAGTCTTATATTCAATGAAAAGTGAAACATTCTTAAGGAATGGAGAAGAAGTTATGTACTTTGAGAACTCTCAACCATTCCATTCATATCAATTTGTATTTGAAAGTTCATTAGAAGGAAGGGTATTCCAAGTATATGATGTTCGTTTCTATAGTTGTACTGATCAGAGTTGTAAGAAGAAAGGAAGTTATAGTACTTCCTATCCAGAAACAACACAATATGGAAAATGTCCATTGATGAGTGTGGGAATGAATCAAATGCATTGTGAAGAAGGAGATGAGAAGGTAAGTTGGCGAGAAGATAGATCAAGCTGTTTGAAACGAATTCCTTCTCAAGGAGTTGCTTATATCGATTGGTCATTTGTTCTAGGAAATATGACTCAATCGAATTGGGTACATGCTGAATCTCAAATGATTTCACTAGTGACTGAGAATTTGAAAGTATCAGAAGAAGAGATTGAATTCATATTGGTTCGAGATATATCAGATTCAACAACAATTCAATTCAATGTGTTGTGTCGTTTCACTCTTGAATATGAGATTGGTGATTATATATTGAAGCATCTCAACTTACTTATTCCACATTTTAATGAACTTGTGAAGAAGTATATTAAAATTCAAGCAGATGTAACAGGTTGGGTTGAAGAGGTTCATCTTCGAGAACCAATTCAGATTGGTTCTATTGTAACAGTATGTGCAACTGCAGCAATTGTATTGTTACTTGTTGGAATTGGATATTTGATTCGAATTCGTGTCTCTAAGAAGTCTCAAAAACCTTTGAAACAATTGAAAAAGGGAGAAGAGGTGAGTTTGCTTGAATCTGTTTGAAGTGTTTATTGGAATAGTTGAAATGTTGCTACATTAGAACAATCTTGTATTGAAATGTTGCTACATTAGAACTATCTTGTATTGAAATGTTGCTACATTAGAACTATCTTGTATTGAAATGTTGCTACATTAGAACTATCTTGTATTGAAATAATACAAATAAGAACATTCTTTCAATTATACTCCACTTCCATCACAATCACTTTCAACAAATTAGAAAAATGCTTCATCGATATCTGAAGATCAATTCATACAGTTTAATTCGATCTTTTGTATTCTTCAACTAACAAGTGATAATGAAGACAGAAAGCTATGGTGTGTGTTGAATATGGTCATCCATTAATTCTACAAGAAAAGAAAAGACAAGAATTAAATAAAGGAGAAGTACGAATCCGAACTCGATATGCAGGAATCAACTATGCAGGTAGAATTGATAAATGATATTGAAATGAATAGATTCACTTGCATGGATTGGTAAATATCAAGAGAAAGCAAAACTACCGTTTAGTCCTGGTCTTGAAGTTTCGGGTGAGATTATTGAATGTAATGGATGTAAGAATCGTCATGTTGGTGATCGAGTGTATTGTATCTTTTCTTCCAGTGGTGGTTATTCTGAAGAATGTGTTGTTGATGAGTCTCGTTGTTTTGTTATTCCTGATGTATGAACTATTCGTTAAATAGAACTTAGTCTATTCCTTTTGAAGTGATATCTTCCTTGGGTATAAACTTCTGTACTGCTTCATTAGGACTAAATGTAGTTGGAAATATGAAGAAGGGTGATCTTGTAACAATAACAGGAGCAGCAGGAGGTACTGGTTTAGCTGCAAGTGAGTTAAGTATTATGACTGGAAATGAAGTTGGATTTGATTGAATGAATAATGATAAGACTGTTTGTATTGTTCGAGGTACTGCTCAGAAAGAGTATTTAACAACCTTTATGAAGTCTCAGTATCCTAATAGTTGTGTTCATATTATTGATTCTGAAGCAACTCCTTCCTTTCGAGACTTCCTCAAATCCTTAGTATTCATATGAATTAGGGTTGATAGAAAGGGAGGAAGTAGTCTAGTATTTGATACTGTAGGAACAGATTCTCTGTTCTGTTCTCAATTGTTACGTAGTGTTCGATTTGGAGCTCATATCCTATTTGAGAGAAGAAAGCGGTTTCTTTGATTCAGGTCTGTTGATTATTGGTTTCTCTGGAGGTTCAATTCAACAGATTCCTGCAAATCATCTATTAGTAAAGAATGTAAGTGTGCTTGGAGTGTATTTAGGAGGTTACTTAAAGAACTGTCCTTCATGTGTTGAAGAAGTAAAAATGATTGATTGAACGAATTGTAGAGTATCAACCGATTATATTCATTGTATTTGACAAAACAACTTCATCCTCAAGTCTCTCAAGTGTTTCCTTTAAGTGAAGCAAATGAAGCAATGAAAATGAATAAGGTATATGGTAAAGTATTATTGAAAATGGATTGGTTTGTTTGTTTTAGTTGTTGTTTGATGTCTTCTCGAAAAGCAAGTGAAATCATTGTATTTGAAGATCCTGATTTGAAATATCGACAAAAGAATGATAAAGGAATACTAGTAAGAGAGTTTTGAAAGAAGTAATGAACTAGAAGAAACCGAATGAAAAGAAGAATATGAAATCATCATTTGATAAAGATGGATTCAAAGTGAAAGAACACTATAGTGAGATTGTTGAGTTTGGTAGAAAGGATATATGAAATTGATTAAATAGCTAAATCAGCATTAAGTGGTAAAGAGAAGAATGATTATGAATTGGAAAAGTTAGGAGCAGTTCGTCAACAGAAAGGTCATATTCCTATGAAGATAATGAAGAAGATGGAAGCATCTAAAGCAAAAAGAGAACGTCAACAACGTCGTTTTGTAAGTGAAACAAGAAAGAGAGTAAAGACTAGGAGAAAGTAAATCATATTGTAACAGCTACAAAGAAAAAGAAGAAAGTCCAAGTACATAAAGAACGAGAAGTGACTCCTTTCCGACAACCAGGTAACTACAAAGATGGTGTACTATATGTTTCTCTAAAGCAATTTGATCATTCATATATTTGTTAAACAAAGAAATAGAGAGCATAGTAATAAGAATCACTCGGCACTTCCAGTAGTAGAATACTTGGAGATAGACTTACTTCCTTCAGACATTGCATGTTTAGCAAGTTCACCAGGAAGAAGCAAACGAACAGCAGTTTGAATCTCAGCTCCAGTTAACGTTGCCTTGTTGTTGTAACGAGCAAGATTAATTGCTTCATCCGATAATCTCTCAAAGATATCATTCACAAACGAGTTCATAATAGCCATAGCACGTTTACTAATACCAACATCAGGATGAACTTGTTTCAATACACGATAGATATAAGAAGAATAAGTCTCCAATCTTCTTCTCTTACGATGAGCAAAATCTCCTTTCGTCTTTGTTCCTTTTGCACTTTTACTTGGTGCTTTTGCCATTTCTACAATATCATCAATTCAATCATTCTAATCACTCTTTCAATGATCCAAATTAAAACTATCACAATTCAATTTCACCCACCAAATCATACCCGTTTCATTCTACTAATTCGATCATTCCGATTATTGGGAAATTCATCTGTTCTATCCAATAAATCAACGCACCATAATTCAAATTTGTTCATCCAATGAAACAGAATTCGGGCGGGAATAAACAAAATTCGAGTAGATGAAATCAAAAATCGATGATTTGAATATGATAGATTTATTGGATCATCAAAAATCGATTGATTGTGAAGTGATAAATGAATGATGATTCATAATAGTTTTGTATCTTAAGAATGGCTGGAAAAGGAAAAGGTGGACGTGGAAAGAGTGAAGGAAAGACTCAAAGTCGGAGTTCTCGTGCTGGAATCACTTTCCCTGTGGGTCGTATTGCTCGTTACATGCGAGATATGAGAGTTGCTGATCGTATTGGTGCTGGTGCTCCTGTATATCTGGCTGCTGTTCTTGAATACTTGACTGCTGAGATTTTGGAATTAGCTGGAAATGTAGCTCAAGAAGGAAAGAAGAATCGTGTAATTCCTCGTCATATTCAACTTGCTGTTCGTAACGATGAAGAGTTGAATGCTCTTCTTGGTAATGTAACAATTGCTTCTGGAGGTGTAATGCCTTTTGTACATTCTGAATTACTTCCTGAAAAGAAAGAAGGTGAAGAAGAAGAGGAAGAAGAAGAAAAGGAAGAGAAAGAAGATGTTGAACCATCTCAAGCATATTAAATTGTACCATATTGTTGATTGTTTGTTAAAAGAGTTCACTGTTGTTTCTCATGCTTTTGGATAATCCGAATTTGAAGCCTCTCTATTATGCATTCCTTCCAGATCGTATTACTATTGCTGCCTTGAAGTCTCTTCCTCTTGGTTTTGCTTACAAGGTACTTGATGATATGGAAGACTTTGATATCTCAAAGAAGTAATCAACTAAACAAAGAATAATAAATAGAGAGACTCAAAAGGAGATTAGTGAGAATTGTAAGAAACTCTTCATTCGAAATGTATGTATATCAACAACTGAACGAGTTGTTGAACATGCTATTGTAGCAACAACAACAGATGAGTTTAGTTCCAAAGTGTTTCAGGGTATTGAACTAGAGTGAAATTGAATATGTAGATGTGAAAAAATGTTCAATAGAAGAAAGTAAGAAAGGAACTCGTCTCGAAGCTTCAAAGACACTCTTTCTAACAGCTATTCAAACTGGATTTGTTTATCATTTATCAATATTCCTTTTTGAAGAACTCTTTCTCTTGTATTCATGGATCCGAAATCACTTTCAACGAGTCGAGAAACAGAAACTTGTTTCTAAACATCATCGTTTGCTAAATAATCAAATTGAAACTACAACAACACTTCAAAGTTTCGTTAACAAGTCTTTTAAGAATCTACTTGTATGTCTAGTTGCAATTCTAGGAGAAGGACTTGGAGTTGTTCTTGGAAACTTATGTCGTCCTGGTGTTGGAGCAGTATGTGGTGGTGTTGTATGTTCAAATGCTGCATATTGGATTTAGGAGTGAGTGGTATTGTTTGTTTTAGAGAAGGATGTTACTTAACTAGATGAATCAATCATATCATTAAACAACTCAATCACTTCAAGAGAAACTCAATCATAACACTAATGAGATCAATCAGTCATAACACTAACAAGATCTATCATATCATTATAACTCCATCACTTAACTACATAACTCATCACATCACATATCTCTATAACACTAGAAATATTATCATCTATTCTCATTACATTGATTCAATCATTATCCAAAATACTACCTTGAAAGGTAGATTTATCTCAAATCCCTCAGCAGTTGCCTGTCTTTGATTCTTCAAGAATTATTTGTTCATACTCAAATGTCAAAGCATATTCTTTTAACTGGTTTGATATATATATATCTATTAACAAAAAGGAGGAAACGGTTATATCGCTTCTCATACTGCTATTGAACTATTAAAAGTGGGATACAAGTTAACTCTATTAGACAATTTCTGTAACTCAAGGTAATCTATTTGTTTAGTTTGTAAAGTAGTCGAAAAGCTCATGAAGCAACAAAGAAACTAGCTGGAGTAACTGAAGACTTGTTCTATCTAATGGAAGTATAAATAGAAGGATTGAATAAGACAAAGGCTGATTTGAACGATAAGGCTTCTATTGAAAAGGTATTTGATCAAAGAGGTCCCTTTGATGCTGTAATCCATTTTGGTGCTTTGAAATCTGTTGGTGAGTCTTGGCAGAAACCCTTATTGTATTATCAGAATAACCTTACTGGTACCTTCAATCTATTAGAAGTGATGACAAATCACAACTGTAAGAAGATCAGTAAGAAATGCTAGTCAACTTTAATATAGTCTTCTCATCTTCTGCTACAGTGTATGGATCAGATCCTGTTCCTATCACAGAAGAATCACCAGTTGGTCAAGGTCTCACAAATCCTTATGGTCGAACCAAATATATGATGGAACAAGTCTTATCAGATCTGGCAACTGCAGACAAAGAATGGACAGTGATCCTTCTTCGCTATTTCAATCCTGTAGGTGCTCATGAAAGGTAGGTAATGATAAAAAACAATTAGAAATAGTGGAGAAATTGGTGAAAGCCCAAATGGTATTCCTAATAACCTTATGCCCTATATCCAACAAGTAGTCATTGGTCGTCGTCCCTTCTTAAGTGTCTTTGGAAATGATTATGAAACTCCTGATGGTACTGGAGTACGCGACTATATTCATATCTATGATCTGGCTCAAGGCCATCTTAAAGCACTCCAATACATGTTTGATAAAATGAACAATGGAACAGAAGTCTTCAATCTTGGAACTGGACATGGATACTCTGTTCTGGAAATGCTTCATGCAATGGAAGAGGCTTGTGGCCATTCAATCCCTTATAAGATAGTCCCTCGTCGTCCTGGAGATATCGCCATCTGCTATGCAGATCCAACCAAAGCAGAACAAGTATTGGGATGGAAAGCTGTCAAAACACTCAAAGATATGTGTAGGGATGCACTCAACTGGCAAACCAAACATCCATATGGATTTGAACAACAGTAATTACAGATACAATCAGATATACACACAATAATAACAACAACAACATCGTGTTTGTTAACAATCATTATAGAGATGCGTTATTCTGCTCTTCAAACTTTCGTTCCCATTCAATTCAAGTGTACTCAGAGATCTTTGTTTCTTATGCATACTATAGTAAGATCCATTATTTCGGCCCTTTCTTCTTGAGATTGGTGTACCAGAATTCGCAATATTCATCATTTCAGCTATTTCTTAAAGACTATTATCACAATTACCTGTAGATGAAGATCCCATCTTTATGGTAGAAGTACTATTAATCATTCTGATAAGGTCTTCTTGCTTTGGTGGCGCTGAACCGGGTTGTTGAACAAAGCTAGAGCCACCACTTATAGTCTTTTTTCTATCAAGTGAGTCATTCCATTGATCCGTTGACAAAGAATTAAAACTTGAATGATTAGGAGTTGGGTCCGAAATCGAGTTATGAATGTTTTGTATGGGCTGGTATGCTCCTCCTTTTGGTCTTAATTGTACTTGCATTCCTTGTTGATTCGCTCGAAGAGACTGTTCAGAGAAGGATGATTGTCCATTTGAAGACTGAGAATAAATACTCGAAGATGCTGAAGAGGGATCTGTTGACTGGCCACCAGGTCTTGGAGAGTACATCCCTGATCCTTGATAGACTGATACCTGAGGAATATCAGGTGATGGTGAAACTGGTTGTGGAGAATTAATTGCTGATGGTGTTCTAGGTGAGACTGGTTGTGGAGAATAATAAGGTTGGTTCTGACGCTTTATTCTTTCATACTCTTTTATATCCGAAGTATATTCATCACCAAATACTTGGGCCACCTTCGTATATAATATATCATCATGACTATCCATATAATCACCACAAATTGATCGCTGATGCATTTGACGAAAACAGTCCTGAATATTTACATTTCTGGTAATTGCATATCCAAATTGGAATAATTCTTGCTTATTATTATCAGATAAGATTCCATAGCCATGAGGCAAACCATATTTGAAATTCCCTTTATAGAACAATTGTTTGTTATAGTAATACTCTCCTTGACCATGAGCTAATCCATTTTTTAGATCACCTTTATAAACTACATTATCATTGATAAATATCGAACCATTTCCTGTAGGAGGGATAATTGATTCGTTTTCATCTGTACCTTCGTAGACTTTATGACCATCAGAATCAGTAATAATTACACTTGATTCATTAAATAAACACAGAACTTTGTTTTCTTTGTCCATTTGATATATTGCCATTTTTGCAATAACACCATTTTTAAAGATTCTTGTGACTCCACTACGTTGAAATGTACGAGGGATATAGCCTCCAACTGTCTCGAACTCTCCATCTAGAACATGGAGTTCATTTTTATAGACGTCAATATAACGATCACGGATTCCATTAACATAATTTATGGAATATCTGATTCTATCCGAAGAATCATAGAAGGCACTACATCCATTAGGTATATTGTTTCTATAAGAGATTACATAACTTCCATTGTCCCAAGGAATAGTCTTGCTTACACATTCTCCATCTTTCCATGTTCCATAAATACGAACTTCTTCCTTGTAAAATGTGCACGGTCCATTGAGCTTCCCTCTAGAAAACTTCAGAGACATCACTATGTTCCCATCTTTGTTCATTACAGACACATCCCCTTCCAAATAGTTGTTGATCCATCTCCCCTGCATATGCCAACCTAATCCCTTCCACTGTAACCGTGTCTGGCTGGTTCCATCCTTGGAATGGATATTGTCGGATTCAGTTAAACCATAGTATCTCAAATCTAGAACGGGTATCAAATAGTCATCACTGAAATCATTAATGAATGGTTTCTGTTTCCTCCACGAATCACTATTGTCTGCAACCTCTTGTCTATCATCTTCATATCATCGTTGTATTATATACCAACCTGTTCTCACTCTAATTATCGATATATTGAAATCATAGTCATCACCGTTTCCCACCGTCAATTCATCAGCAATATCGACGTTACTTTCAATATTTAATTTCGACAGCTTATCTGATCCTGTCTGGGAGGTAGACAGATCGATGTTAGGAGTGAAAGAGAGTTCGAGCCTCCTGTTATCACCATGTTGTCCAGTATTTCCAGATGCACTCATCCGTCAAGAATAATTACTAACAACAAACAAATATGAACATTACATTGCATATTTCTTTGTCCATTCTGCTGCTGTCTTCTTATACAATTCAGGATTTTCCTTGCAGACTCTGGCAATCTCCGGGACCAAAGGATCATCTGGATTTGGATCATCAAGTAGCGAGCAAATGGATAACAACACCTTTGATATCGTCAGTGCTGGGCTCCACTCATTCTTTAGAATATCGAGACAAATACCACCACTGGAATTAATGTTTGGATGGTAAATCTTCGTTACAAAAGTACATCTTGGTGGCTGGAAGGGATACTCTACAAATAAGATTCCAGATACAATAGCTACCAGCCGGGAATGTAATATTTAAGAAGAATACACCGCCCTGATAAGGACTGTCCTTGGGCCCCATAATGGTGGCTTGCCATTTAAAAATGTTATCTCCAATAGGTCCAGCACTACAATTTGGTGGAGGATCTCGACTAAGAGACTGTAATTCCTTGTTTAGACGTCTAAGAGCCATCTACAAAACTATTAGTCTGTCAATTTCTCCAGTGGCAATAAGAGCACGAACACTATCGAATCACACAAACCATACGTTTTATAGTTATATTGAAAGTGGAATTGATCCCACAGGGATCAACACTACTCCACTTCCGCTAAAATGGATAGAAAATCGCGGAATCGTTTTCCTTTCAGTGTAGAATGTTCTAAACGTATTTCTAATTGAAATTTGCTGCTTGGGTGACGGATGTGACAACACATGATTTTGGTCACAGTTCATTGAGAGGTATGTCCTCCATTCTTTATCAGAAGGTGTCATTCTGATATACTTATTATGACCTCAATATCACTGCATGATAACAAAGTTCAGTCAATGTCATGAATAATCCTTGCGCTTAGTTTCAGTTTTGTATCTTTTGTTCTCTTTTTCTATACATTTAAACTACATATCAGGAGAATAATAATCAAAATCCATAAAGAAGGACTTTTTTTGTTGTGTTCTGTTTGTTAAATCGCAATTAATCAGTGTAACAGTACACATATTAATAATAATTCTAGATTCCATGAGTGTTCTGCTAAGTCAGATCAAGGCATACTGCGATTCTGCTGAACAGCCTATAGGTTCTGGATAGATGTTGTATTGATGATTAGAGTCGCTGATAATTCCAGAGGCACCGGAACCAATCCAAAAGACTTCGGATTATCTTGTGAATCCTGAAGTTGAAGTTACAATTCTTCGGAATGCTACTGTTGACTTGGAAGTATACTTATTTGGATTCTATTTATTTGAAGTTGATCTTGAAGCTTAAAGAGAAGGAAATACAATCTGTGAGAACGAAAATGCAAGAACTAAATGAGAAATGGATTCAAATATTGCAGGAGAAGGATACAATGATGAAAGTACGTTTTTGTGAGTATTTTGAGTGTAGGATCATATGAATGCTGTTGAAAGTCTACAGCTGATGACTTCTAATATTCCTGCTCCGGTAGCTCCCGTACCAGACTCAGGATTGCATAAGGAATTGATGCTTTGTAAGGATGAAAATGATCGTCTTCGCGAGGATTTGCGACGTGAAAAAGCTTCTAATGATGTGAATCCCTTTGGACTGAGTTATTGGTAGGAAAAACAGCGTTCTCTCCAGATTGAACTTAACCGCTTGACAGAAGAGAATCAGCATATGAAAGCTGATATCGAATCATATTCTGCAAGTCAGAAGGAATCGTCCTCTCTAGTTCAATCTCTTCGAGTAGATGTGTTGTTTAATTTTCAAATAGGAACGAGTAAGTGAATTAGAGTCAACAGTCGCCGGATTAGAGGCGGAAAGGGCGGCTCTTGAGAAGATTCGTGATGATCAGATTACCCAACTCAGTGCAGAGCGAGAAGAGAAGAATCGAATTAGGAATGAGCTATTGAAGTACAAGACAGAGAATACGACGGAGGAACAGGTGGATAAGGGATCTGAGAATAGTGAAATGAACACTCAGAAGTAAGATTGAACGGGGAATGTAAGTGATAGGGATGAGATGAGTCAACTCCTAACTGAACGAGATGCTCTGATGAATAAACAGAAACAGACGGAGGCTCGTTTAGAAGCATTAGAAAGTGAGTTAAAGAAGCAGGTATCCTTGCTGACGCAAACACAGAAAGCTCTGGAAGAGAGTCAGCAGGATGTGAATACTGAGAGAGTCCAGATTGCGAATAGCCGAGCTGAGGAAACACGTTTGCGAGAGAGAGTAATGGAGCTGGAGAAGGAGTTGGCTATGGTCCGTGAAGATAGTGGTCACTTCCTAGAAGATATTCAGTCCGTGAAGCAACAGAGCAGTGTTTTGAGACAGCGACTGGGAGAGAGTGAGGAACAACGGTCTTCCTTGCAGGAACAGTTGGATCAGCAGCTCATACAGTCACACGCAATAGCAGTGGAACGAGAGAAATTGAAGGTATTGAAAGAGACAGCAGAACAGAGAGTGGGTGTGTTGGAGGAGGAACTGAAGGCTATGAGGTCTCAGTCTTCAGATTGTGTGAAGCCAGAGACTCCTGTAAGTGTTAGCAATGAAGATAATACAGCAACCATTCTGAAGGAGATAGACTGTTTGCGAAGTGAATTGAAGGAGAAGGAAGAGTCATTGAACACTGCTAGACAGCAAATTGCTACACTTCGTGTTAAGGACAGTGATGCTTCCCGCTTGCTGGCACAACAAGGTCGTTTTGAGATGGAGATCACAAGTCTGCATGAGAAGCTGCAGAAACAGGAAGCATCCCATGGAGAAACTACACAGAAATTAGAAGGACGTGTAACATTTGCAGAACAAAGCTTAGAAGCTTATAAGAAAGAAATGGAAACATTTGTGAAGGAGAAAGTATTATTAGAACAGGAAACGAATGTTATGAAAGAGAAACTGAAACAAACACAATCAGAATATGAATCTGTTTGTAATGAGTTGAAGGATTGTCAGAAAACGATTAAATCATATGAAGAGATGATTGGTCAACTTCAATCCTCTGGCTCTAACAAAGAAGAATCATTACTAAGACGTGTGAAAGAAGTGAATGAGTTACGTGCTGAGGTGGTTCAGATTACAAGTGAGAAAGAATTGATCTCACAAACTCTCCAAGCTGAATCCATTCGTATGCAATCTCAGATGGAAGCATTGAATCAAGAGAATGGTCGTTTGCGTGTGGCATTAGAGCAACGAAACGATACAGAAGAGGCATCAGAATCCTTATTACGAGAAGAAGAAGCCAAGTTGGATCATTGGCGTGAAGGATTGGAGAATAGTTATAATCAGAAACGTGTATTGAAACAGGCTATGCGACAGATGATGGAAGAGTCAGCTACACAACGAGAACAGATCAACCGAGAACGACGGTCTCGCAGAGCTTTAGAACGGGAGATGATGCGACGAGAAGATGTGGAGAGCCAGACTCTGCAGGCTTCCGCTGAGAATAATCACGAGACTGAGTTTGGATCTTTTGAATGGGCTCGCAGAGTGAGAAAGGAATGAAAGATTGATGCATAGTTATCACGATTCTTGGCTCGGCATCATCCTTCATGGAGTGAATATCATGAAGAGGTTCCTGCTATGCCAGAAGAAGTGGCGATTCCTGTTATTCAAAATACGATTGAGAATTTGGAATGGCAGGAATCGGAGAAGAATTATTTATTAAATTGGATGGATTTCTTCGCTCATGGAGGTTTGCTAGAGAATGGAAATCGATTTACGAAGGCTGTTGAAGTTCAGGGCATTACCTATGATGTAGAAATAGGCTTTTATTTCTGAACTGTAGATTTTGGACGGATTTTTGACATTGATGATTCCATATTTGAAATCTGGTGTGCGCAGTGAGTACACTGTTCAAACATTTGTGAAGCAGAAGCCATCAGTGATCTGTGATCTTGAAGTACTTGTTTGTCCAGGAGGCATGAAGATTACTGGAGAGGAACTGGATGGTGAACAATCGAAAATGATGTTACATCGTTCTTAATACTGTTTCTTGATAATACCCGTTGTTTGACTTTGGCATATTCCTTCAAATCAAATCGGTATTCTTTTTAGAAGGGACTTGTTTTGAATGGTTGATAATTTCAATTCCATTTTGAGTTCTAGAGTTTCGGACTGACAAGGCAAACAGGTGTAGAAGTGGATAACCCAGATGTTTTCTATTTTTGCAGGAGCTCCTTTGTAGATATCTATCCTTTTGGATAAACTGAAATCAGGACACGAGGAAAGAGTATCTCCATATTCCAGTCTTTCGTCACTTCTTGAACGTAAGTACTCTATTGGTTTTATCATTCTAGGAGATGAAGCAACTCCTGAACAACTAATATCATGTGGAATTTGTGATGTTCTCCTATCTTCTCTCGCAGATTCCAATATTGACGCCATGGAGTTTGTTGCTATTTTGTATAAGAAATCAACTCCGGAGGATGTGGTGCTTCGTTTTATTGTTCATTTGTAGCGACTAGTATTTGCTGATTGTGGAATACCTGATACCCTACTTAACAAATTGAATGCAGATGATCCTAATCTGATTCTTCATTCTTTGAGTGTTTTACGAAATATCCTATTGATTGATATTACTGAACATGAGCGGATTTATGAAAGCGAGATTTGGCCTTCATTATCTTCTCTCTATAATAATGTTCTATTTAGGCTGAATCATCATATATAGTATGCTGATGATGTTGATCTTCTCGTACTGGCCACCATTGTACTGAATGGATTGCTTGATCCTTCTCAAGGTTCTTCTCATGAAATCAGCAAAATGGCCGAAATTATTGACTCGATTCTCCATGTTGAAGAGTATTACATGGACATTCTGCCTCTAGAGAGTGAGAACCTCGATTATTCGGAACATGAGGATTGGAGCCTCTATTTGCGCCTTTTGGCGCCTATTGAAGTATTTCTAGCTGATGGAGTCTCAGACTCATCGTTCTTTGATTCTACTATTTCTGTCATTACAGAATTTGGATCTTATTTGTAGTTATACTTGGATCGAATCATCCCGGTTCTTCTTCAAGGAATAGAACGTCTTCAATCTGCAGCTGCTTTAAAAGCATTGTCCATGTTGGTTGTGTGTAGTAAGGAAGTCTGTCACACTCTTTTGGAGAACAATCTATTGTTGATCTTAGATGGAATAGAGTTTGACGAGAACCATTGTGATGATCTGAATCGCTTCAAAATGTGGTGTGTTGTGAATATGTTAGGGAGTATTGCTGCTGGTAGTGAAGATGATGTGGAAATGATTCTAACCAGTACTCTTTGGGAGAAGATTGTTCGAATTATGCAAAGTGAAAGGTTGTATTTTGGCCTTATTTCGGAATTCGTGTATTTAGTTAGCAATTTGGTGTTTTCAGCAACGTCAGAACAAGTGAGGATGATGAATTGGATTTAGAATAGAAACAACGAATTGCGAATTCTGGATGTGTATTCGTTCTGAACAGCATGATGAAATCCAGTAAGGATGAGCAACTATGTAATCTTGCTGCTGGCTCTCTTTCTCTTCTAACAGATGTTTTATTTGATCATTTGATTTATGAATAGGATCAGATTGATGTGGATTTGTATGATTCTGCTGTTTTAGGTCATCCTGATGAATGTGGTAGAGATTAGATAGGTGTATTTTAGTTGTAGCAGAAGAGTTGATACCTTATCCATTTGATATTTTTGAGGATAGTATGATGTAATAATGGTGTTATGTGTTTGTTCGGAAGAATGAGTACAGAAAACCTAAATTCGGCCTCCACAAATACATTCTACTTGAGTCTTCAAAAACCAATTCAACAAATTCTTTGTCCTAGAAGAAACGGAGTATGCAAGTATAGAGCAAAATGATTGAAATTACTCGATAGGTGAATTCTGGAGCTGGTTTCAGTGGATTGCTTCGAAACGGATACAAATCGTTTTCTGGAACACAA
>NW_014569296.1:0-15579 GCF_000743755.1 Blastocystis sp. subtype 4 | reverse complement strand
ACAATGAGAACTATGAAAATCGCTAATCACCTTATCAGCCCATCTCTCGTTACGACGAACCACACGAAGTTTACGAGCAGCACGAATACCACAAGGTTTACTAAACTCGGGTTAAAAACACATTCCTCCACGTTCTTGGATACATATCGATGTGTCCCATCAAATCCAATACTTACCCCTTACCCATGTCTATGAATTAGTGACAGTTTGGAAAAACAAGTTGTGATTCAAAACCCAGCCTTTCAATTTGTAATTAGCAGACTTGTAAAACAGAATGTAACTTCCCCCCACTACAATTCTGTTGATTGAACAAAGAGATATAAATGGACCAATTCACTCGTTTTTACCCAGAATCTCCTTTTCAGCGAATATTAGTTCAGCCTTGTTGAATATGGAATCAATGAGTGAGAGGACCGTCACTACACCACCAATAATGGCAAACAGAGAAGTGATAAAATGGTAAAATGGTTTGTTCACTTCCGATATCACGATTGTCAAAGGATCAAATTCAAAACTGAAAGTCGCTTCAGGATAGTCCTCATCACTGATACCCTTTCCACTATCACTTGTATATTGGAATGTATCGATCATTTCATCCTTTCGAATCAACTTGGTTGGGAACACTTTGAGGATGTGTTCATACGAAGTGTTGGTCGTGAAGACAGGATACTCTTTATCCTTCAGTACATCCATTCCTCGTTGAATCTGCGGAGGAATACGAGAGATTTCATATGGAGTTAAATCATCTCCAAAAGAGAGGTGATTCACCTAACATTAAGATACCCAATAAGGCATACTCGATGTGATACATTGATTTCCGAAGGAAGGATATAAGAATGAGATCCATGACAAGAAATATGGAAATTCCCAGACATTCGAGGAACGATGATGGCTCCTTGGAGTCGACAACCATCTTGACCTGCTGTCATGTTCAACTGAGGCAACTCTATCCAATTACAATGATGAATCAGAACCACCTGATACTGTATATCTGGTCATTTGAAGACATTCTTTAATGAACGAAAGGAAATTATCTACCGTACGTTGTCCTTGGAAATGAAGCCATTTGTTATCGCTTTGGGGAGTATATCTATGTGACACAGAACTCTAACCAATACGCAATAATCGTAGGATAAGCTCGAATGTTGTTCATTCTACAAACATCTGCATTGGCAGGAGAAGTACAATCCACCTTCGCTACAATAACATTATCTTGGAGGGGACCTTGAATAATGCGTTGGGCCACACCCTCATAGATGGGTGCAAGTGCCTGACACCAATGACACCAAGGTGCAAAGAAATTCACAAGAACTACAGGTTTCGATGTAGTGAGGCGTTGGAAATCAGATAGTCCTTTAATCAGTGTACTATATGTTTCACTCGTCATCTTCTCGTAACTACCGAGTTCCTTGTTTTGTTCAACTACACATGAACAACAAAGAGAAAACGCACCTGGGGTAATTTCACGAGAAAATCCATTATCATACACTTGCCAACGACGAATGTTCTGAGTGACATTGATCTATAGTCATTAATTAGGCCAATACAATGCCTTGTGTGTTCCCATCTGATTTACAACGTCCAGAGAAGCATATTCACACGACAACTTAGGCATCGTGATATCAAAACTAATTCGGATGAACTCATCATTGTGCTGCTCAATTGTGTAATCGGTTCTTGCTAGAAATAAACTCAAAGAACTCACTTCTACTCTCCACAGTAAGATAGTTGTTCAACTCAAATCCAATTAATATAGCAACAGTGATATAACACAATATAGTAAGAATAGTACCACAAGTGGAACCTTCAGTCAAATCCGTAGGGACTTTCCTAATCAGAATCACCTGAAACCAATAGGTACCTGAACATATCAAGTTTACGAAGTCGGGATCGGCAACTCATGATGAATAATGCATTGATAGTTTGTGTTTTAACACTATCCAATCTCTGTTGCAGGTTCTAATTTCGAATATATCAATAGGAGCACCGTCAACTCCTTCTCGTTCCTCATTCCGCTAGGATCCTAGAACTTCCGTGGTTATCGCTTCAGTCATGGATCGCATGTTTCTTGTCGAAATGGACTCAATTGAGGATGACGATCAGTATATGAACGAGAGCTTCATCGATGAGGACTCGGGAGAGTTAGATGACGGAGGAGACCTCAGCGACGAGAATGTTGAGGAAGTCATTGATTATGAAGAGATGAAGCGAGATCTCGAGTTATTTCAAAATGTATGGAGGTGGATAGCGATAGTTTTGACCTGTTTTGTGAAAGTGGAATACTAATCTCTTATAGGCTGATCTCGTCAAAGAAGCTCTTGAGAAAGATGTGGATCTTGTAGAATATGGAAGGAAAATCGAAGATGATCTGATGGCTGCTTCTAAGGGATCTGTGGCCGATTACATTGCAGAAAGTGCAAATCTAGCGAATCTCCACAAGTAAGTACAATCCAGTATATGAATAATAGGGACATCGATCTGTGTGATTCCATCTTATTACAAATCCAGGATCTACTACATGTATACCAAAAGGATCTATCGGGTGTGGCAAATGAGATTCGTTCTTTGCAGGTAGTCGTTTGCTGGGTTGTTCATCAGTAGAGTGAAAGTGTAATTCTATCTCAGAAACTACAGAATCGACGAGAAATGGATGGAGTGATTCGTGGTTTTATCAACAAAGTGGCCATCAATCCAAACATGGTTAAGGTGTTGATTGAAGTGGGAACACAGTCAGAATCTAAGTTTTAGGGAGATATTAATGATGAATATGTGGCAACACTCCACAAGTTTGATGCTCAACTTGATTTTGTCGATCAGGATATTGAAGACGTAATCACTGATTTATTGATTCATTTGAAGGAGGAACTACATGTTCGTACAGGTGAAGTTAAAGCCATAAAGGAGGTGAAATCAGATCTCAACATTCTGAAAGCTCAATGCTCATCTCGATTGAAGGATCATATCTACAGCAAGATTCGGTTGATTACTCCAGATTGTGATCTAGAAACCATTCAGAAACAGGAATTGATTGAGATGGCCGGAATCATGGCTTTCTTGAAGAAACACATTCCAAAGACATTCGAGGATGTGAAAAAACAGTATTTAGTGGCTGTAAAGGAGATTATGATGAATCGAATCAAATCGTACCGAGAGCTGTAAGTGATATATTTATCGATGATATATAGTCTTCTGCCTCATGAGATGGTTGTTGGTAGTGTTGAAGATCCTTTGGTGGTATGTCAATGGAAGCATGTTGTGATGTGTAGCATACTCAAAGTGTTGTTCGTAGTTTCCTCAAAAAGAAGGTAATTCTTCATTTCCACTTTCATTCTAGTCCACAAAGTCTCTGAAAGAATATACAACAGAGGGATTTGAACTTGGTACCCGTGTTGAAGTATTGAAGAGCATGCAAGAAGAACCAATGACAGTAACTCCACTCCAAGAGGGTGATGATCCTGATATGGATGCTGTTGTTTCCTTCCGGAATCAAATTGTGTGAATGAATTGGCATTGTTAGAAATAGAGGCTTTTTATGGATTCAGCTTCAGCAGAGTATCAGTTCTTGAAAGGATTCTTTGGTGTTGAAGATTCCTCTCTCTTTGATGAAGAATTCAAGGATGTGTGCAAATATGTTTGGATTTTTGGAATTCCTTATTTTGTAGTTCAGTACACAAATTTTGGATTGGGCATCTGCCTCTGTGGATATATTTGGAGTACTCTTGGTAGCAATGCAGATTCAGAGTGTAATGAATGTGGAAGTGAATATGAATGTTGATTGGTAGGCTCTTCAGAACAGCGAATATCCTATCTTGATTGATTTCTGGCTTCCGTGAGACTAGTCAAGGAGTATTAGGAATAGATTGCGTGATAAAGTATTGGCAAGATTCGGAGCGATTTTGGACAAACATATTACGGTAGTAAAATAGTGGGTATTTTAGGAATAGTCTGTGAAAACAGCTCAATCACAAGTTAAGTCTCTTGAAATCACAGAATCCTTACACTATTCTGTTAAGAGATTCACAGCTGTTTCAACTGGAGGTTATGTGATATTGGGAGTTTCATTTCATAATTAGTATCTTGGTCAAATGTTCAGTGATCTCCTCCTTGAGAAGAGTAAATGGAAGACACCTCTAGACCTGTTGAGTACAGAAGTGTGTGTAATGATTGAGAAGTTCAGTGAACAAGTGAACGAAGAAGTGAATGAGATGATGGGATGTCACAAGTAGCATACAACTCTCTATCTCATGAATAATGCTTGTTTCATTCTGTCTTCATGGAAAGCACAAGGAATAACAATTGATGAAGAGAATGCAGTGAGTAAACTGTTTGATGAACGAGTTACTGTATATCTGGAAGACACAATGAGTGAGCATATGAGTAATGAAGAGATTAGTGGAATTAGGATTAGCATTCTTATACGAATTTGTAAAGAGAAATGAGAAGAAGAAGGGATCACAGTTAAAGTTATCAAGTAATGAGATGAAAGGACTGAAGTTGTACAAAGAGAATTATAAGGACGGTGTGGCTGAAATGCATCAAACTATTAGGAGTGAAATGAATTGGTATGGTTTGGAAGTCTACAAAGCAGTATGAGGGTACATAGAGAATTCATATGTAGTTTGTGAAAATGGTCACAGAGTATCATACCAAGTATATTCAAATTCTTGGTGGTACTTCTTTTGTGAAGGAATTAGTCCCTGTTAAACATATTGTTAATGAAGCAACGAAGTACAGTGTGGAATATGAATGAAGATTCATTGTTTAATAACACACAAGAAGAACAGAAAACTATAGAACTTTGATTCGTTTCTCATCATGATCCACTATTTCTTCCTTAATGGGTGTGGGAGTGACACTTGGAACGTCTTGACTTTCCATCTCATCTCCTACTTCTAATCGAACAGCTCCTCGTTGTATCACTTGCTCTTCTGTAAGCAATTCAATCTTCTTTGCATTCTCTCCTACACAACACTTTGGACAGTAAAAGCTTCTTCCTTCACTCACTTCTACAAACTGTCCTTTGTATGTGGTCAGAAAGTTTAAATATTTTGTCTCAGCAAAGCCAATACAGAAAGGATGGAACCATTGGGAACAACCATCACAACACACCATATATTCCTGAGACTCTCCATCCTTCACTGCACACAGACAATAGAATGACTCTGGTTGCTTGATCATTTGTCGATAGCGCTCAGTATCTGTGAGTCGAGTCACCAAACGTGTTAGATCCAAAGCATCCTTTGCTACCATTGCTCCTAATTCTTGTTCTTCCTGATTTGGTGACAAATACACGTATGCTAACAAATTGATGAAAATCACGCGAATTTCTGTCACAATTGACTCCAAATTAAAGAACTGATGACGCTGACAACGAGAGAAAAAGCTTTGAACTGTTGCATTCTCCGATGTGAAGTCATTCCACTCACTATAACGAGGCAATTCACCCATGTCAATCTGACGCTGGAGTCGCAGAATCACATTCTGACTATTGTCAAGCAAAAGAGGACCACAACGACTGTCTCGTAACCATTCAACCACACGACGTAATGCCACCTCATATCGAGCTCGAGGTTTGGTTGTGAATGCCAACGGCTGGATACGTGGCTTCGAACGACCTGTATTGTGAAGACGTTCTCGTTTCTTCTGTTTCCGCTCTCGCTTCTTCCTCAATCGCTCCAATCCTTGTGCCTGGGATGCTTCCAATCCCTCTTGACGTCGGGAACGGCGAACTCGACTCGAAGGGCTCAGAGTGTATCCATGGTCTTCATTCTTCCGACGTCTTCCTATGGTAATTTCATGATTCTCTCCAATTGGTGACTGGTATCCTTCAGCACGTTTGTGAGGAACATCACGACCTTGACAGCCTCCAGAGTGATGGAAACAGTGGATGAAAAAGACTTTATCGACTAGTAATTCATCGAGTGATGCTCCATTGTGACCAGGCTTGTTATTCCAAAACAAATCCAACTCATAACGAAGTGCACATGTTGCATGAACATGACGGGAACAACCACTACAACAGCAAGGAACAGTACCACATCGCCTTCGGCATAACTGACATACTGAACTCTTCTGTTGAGGTTTCATTTCTGAGAGATCGATCAGATACCGATTCTGATTGACATGAGAGCGAAGATGAGCATAAGGGGATTGAACCAACGTGAAAGGTGCTTTCCTGTCTGGAACTTTATTAGAAGCAGAAGATGCTGGAAGAGGAATTAACACTGTCTCTTCCTTCACAGGATTCTCAGGTAACACAGACTCAGGAAGAGGAACACGGTGAAGTTGTGAACACTGGGGATGTGTATTTATCACTTGAACATCAGGATGCCACAATGCACAACACACATGGGCATACTTCCCTGGCTCAAGAGTAGGCATCATAGCTCCCTTGCTGTATCCGCATATGCAACAATAGACCTGACTACGTAATTCATGAAGCCTATCCAAAATAGGACAAGAACTTCCATTTTCCCAATCATTCTCACCAGATTCATTCATTGCTGTTTCCTTTGGAACCAAATGAAGGAGATCTGTGACTCCTAATTTCTCCATCAGGATATCTTCACAGACATTACAGAACCAGTCATCTTTGGGAAGTGAAGTAACATCATAGCAACTCTGATGAACAGCAGCATTGCATCCATCACAGAATAGAATCATATTACCAAAGTCACTATTTCCATCTCCACATACTTCACATGTAGCATCATTATCTTCTTCTTCTTCTACTCGAATTAACTCTGGACGCTTCTCGTAAGTATATTCCCGAAGTTCTCCTTGAAGTCGATTGCATGTATCAATCAATCTTAACGTTTCATTTGTATTCGGCTCAGCAGCAGCTAAACAAACAACAAGATTTGCTAATGCTTTATCATTCTCACACATAGTTTGATAAAGTTCTTCTTGTGTTCGTTCCAGTTCACGTTCCACTTCATTACTATCAATACAACGAGGAGTTGAATCACATGTAGCAAACACAGCATGATCCACCTTCAAATCTGATTCTGTTGACAACGAACTCTCTTCTAGATTTGGAAGAGCCTTCTCCACGAAATGAGGAATGGAGTCGTGAACATAAAAATGACGAGAGGCGTCAAATGGTTCACATACACGGCTCAAATCTGTTATTACTTGAGATGCAACAGCTGGTTGGAACCACTGTGGGTATTCCTTCTGAATGAACTGATGCAATGGAGCAAAAGAAGTTACATCACTACCTTGAACCTGGAAAGTACCTCGAAAACTGGCTTGAAGATGAAGTGGAGTGGATTGTGAATTTGAAGTAGAAGAAGGGACTTGAGAAGGTAGAGAAGGCAGGGTACATAGAAGAGTGGCTCTGTAACCAGGAGCTATCCGTTAGTCTCATTCATCAATCCTACGAATATGTCGTAGCATCGTATTCTGCGCACTGAAGTCTGTTATAGAAAGTTGCATAGGTGTATAGTGACGTCCTTCAGGACGAGGAAGTGCTTTCATATCAAATTGATTGGTATAGAATGTGATCGAATTACTTGTACTATCACAGCATCCCATTGTCATTCCACATTTCTTACCATGAAGAAATGCTAGTGATAACAACATTGCACCAGTGTATGGCTCAGCTTCTACTCCATACTGCTCCATGTATCCAGGATGTGTACTTTCAGAAACACGTTGCAGTGTACACACATACACTGCACGTACAGCTTCACGTTGCTTTCCTGTACATGGATAATACCACATCAGATAATAATGAACCATTCCCACGGGAATCTGCTCACCACAAGGAGAACATCGTTCCGCAAGAATGACAAACTCATTCTTCTCAACAAAAGTTCCACTATAATCACTCTCACAACTGAAAGTTGGATTGATAGTGTTCAAACGTAGCAACCATGGAATGTCAGATCGAAAGGCTTGTCGGAATCGAGTGTGTGAACACACCCCCAACACCTGAGCCCAATGAACAAACACTTCATCGATAAACATATCATGAGACTCACGTAAGTCTGCGAAATCATTTATATCAAAGCCTTGAAAGCGCTGTACTTGTGTTCGTTTCAATGATGAATTTGCTGACATCTGATGAGGTGTAGCAGCATAAGTCCGTATGGTTGTTTCTATTGGAACACTTGTGGTCTTAACAGGCTTTCGTAAGCCCAATGCAGGGATCAAAAAGAGACTCCCATTCTGGAGAAGATGAATCTTGGACGATACAGGGAGATGGAGAAGGTCCGTCTCCAGTAATCCCTTGGCTACTGCCATCAATTGAGGAGAAATCCAGTCATCTGGAGGAGTTGATGATTGAAATGGCTTTGGTATGATCTAGCATGACATCAGTATCTCATTATTACCTGAGCAAAATGAAAGAGTGATGAAAGATATGTCGTAGTTGGTTTGATCACATAGATATAACGCAATAATTGCCAGAAATCTGTAGACAGGAACTGTGAACCCTTATCAAACGGTTTCAATCTGCATTTCATCTTCATAACACAATTACTTCGTCAATATAGTAGTTGGAATCTCTGGCTCTTCCTTCTTAACCTTCTTACGTCGGTTCTGACGTTTCCTCTTCTTCTCCGGAGTTGAAGTAACAGATTTGGCTCGATTCTTAGCTTCTTTCAGTTTGCTGTGCTGAGCACAATAACTCAGATATCTGAAGCGACCATGTTTCTCATCCGATGTCAACAGATATCCTGCTTTCGACGCACAGAATGGATGATAGGCCATTGAACAATTACGGGAATTACACTGAATACAGCCAGCTCCCTTCTGTCCACAAATACAGCAGATAAGTTGTGCTCTCTCTGGATCGATCTGATTCATTCCTCGTACCAATACCTCTGGACCATTCAAATCCAGAGATAACTCTGGAGTATAATAGACACAGATTAAATGAATGTAACGTCCATCCAGAGTACGATGCATTGCACCTCCTTCATGTAAACACAAACAACAACGGGTTTCTTGTGGTAGACGACCCTGACGACAGACAGAGCATAACCACTCACCTTCTGGAAGCTTGGATATTCCGTAACAACCTTGATGAACAGCAATATTACATTGATCACAAAAAACCAACATGTCATCAGGTTCGCTGTAACCCATTCCACAGATATCACAGACCTCTCCATCATCCTCACTATCTTCAGGAGTCATAGGAGCAGGCTGAACAATCTGTTGTCCAGTCTCTTGTGGTTGAGGTGGTTGTGGGTTCTGTTGAAGTGGAGGGATACTCTGCTTCAACTGAGGCTTAGAATCGTTTCCCACTTCACCTGGGCGCTGCGAACGAGGGTACTTCATTGCGCGTAGCACAATACTTCGATGATGTGGACAACCAATTCCTCTTGCTATAGTGTCTGCAATCGCATGGTGAAGTTGATAACACTGCTTGTAGCACAAAGGATGACAAGTTGCCTTACATTGAGGAACTCTACAAGGAATTTGGTATCCTCCCGTCTCTCCACAAATAAAACAAGACGATGCAGAACGAATCTGGAAGTCGAGAGAAAAGGAGGGGAGCAATGTCCGAATAAACAGACTCAAGTCATTGATTCCAGTCTTTCGTGTTCCTGAATATCCAGACATCCATTGAAGATAACAACCTATAAAAACCTCTTCCGTGACAAAGTAACAATTCTTATCCACAATTGGCTTGTCATTTCGCAGATCCGCATGTACTATCGAGTTACAGTTCCTGAGATACTGATTTAATGCCAAAACGCAAAACCCATGAACCCAGACTCGCTCAGTAACACCTACCACTTATCCACACGAAGAATCACTACAGAAGAAGAGTTGTGTTGAATCCGTTTTTCCACAAAGAACACATCTTAGCTTATCACGAGAAGTAATTCCAGATTTGCAGATATCACACATCCACTTGTATTCTGGCATCGAATTAACACATTCTATATGAACCTAGATGATGATTAGTCAAAACAACGTCCTAGTGACAAACTTCACATATAATTCACTCCACACTGTTACTGAAACATGTGTATCAATAATCAACTATATACCTGTTGGTTGCATACAGAACAGCGAATTACAGTTCCAGAACCCTCACAATAGCAGACTTTGTCTTCTGAAGGGACTGAACTTGTATTTCTCATGGAGTTGGCTGGAATAGACTCCATGTTTTCTAGAAATAGATATTTGTTATTTGGCGGCAAAGTCACTTCTTGACTATCTATCTCACAATCCTTTATTTGTATTCAATTGGTTCAGATATGTATATCATTGAGATAAACTCAAATCCCGCGCTAGTAATCAACAAACACATTAACCTAAATTGAAACTACAAGCAGTCAAGCGATGCTGATCTGCCTTAGAGGCAATAAATTCGTCAACGGATACATCATGCATCAGAAGAGCATTTTCTTCATCTTCATCAGGATAATAATCCTTGTCGATGGTAACTAGGACATTCCCATTCTAAGAATAAGCGTTTGTGAAGACAACTACAATAACTAACGAATAGGCATCAGAAACATCAACAACTTCCTGAATAGCCGAGCTACATCATGATACCATATGATTCCATACATTTGCTGGATTGAAGGGTGAAAGAAAACGATAAAAGGACTTTGGATCTGCCCTGAATGGAAGAGATGGATTATTTTTGATATTACGAGGGTATAGAACTCCATATACTTCCAATACTTTACTTCAAGCGTTCTCTGTTTCTGAGAAGCAATCTCACATTCAAGGCCACGCTGAAAGAGGTAATCTGAGAAGGAAAAGGACGAGTGAGGAATGGGGAAATAGATATCGTTCTCGGTTTTATAGAATTGTCGTGATGTGGATTTCGTGGATCCTGAAACAGTAGGCTCATCCTCAGTAGTAAGGTCCATGATTTCCTTTTCATCCACTGTTTCATACTGTTCAAGATTCAAGAAGCAATCCTGTTTTACGAAAATGTCTAATATTGAGTAAAGATCTTAGATCTACTTTCAGCATCGGGTGGTGATTTATTCAACTGAACCTGGATATACTCATCCCAAACCAAATCAGTAACGTTGATATACTTGGAACAGATAGGACATGAACCTCCTCCCTTATTTTTGTACAACTATCTCATTAGTAGGGAAGATAAGCTTACTTCAAGAAAGGAGTCACGATCAAAGAAACGTAAATGGCAACAGTTGCGACCTCGGACAGGGTAGATTACTTTAGAGAAGGAAATTGGACATAAACAAGAGACAATACATGAAAACTCAATCACATCATTGCAATCACTCATGTCCAATCAGAAAACTCCCCAAGACTTCGTGGATAGGATCTTTCGAATCTCTTCAACTGAATCAGAAGAATCAAACTTTTGCCGAATAATCACGGGGATCCTTAAGACACAATCATGAAGCACTATTCTCACTCTCCAGAAAGGTAGGATAATCGATAATCCATGATCATTGTTGTAGGATCAAGTTAGAATGAATCCGTTTTACTCTGATCACAATAAAACCGAGAATGACTCTGATAAAGAAGTGGACGAGGATATGGAGTCTGTAAGTGAGCAGGAAGACAAGAAGAAAAAGAAGACAAGGTAAGACGAGATTCTTGTTTGTTGATGTGTAGCTCAAAAAAGGACAAATCCACAAAGTCAAAAGTGATAATCCATTGTTAAGTGTTATTGTAGACATCAGGAAAGAAACATAAGAAAGAGAAGAAGGCAAAGAAGGAGAGCTCTGTGAGTTGAAGAATCCACACCTAATCCTTAGTCTTCAGACAGTTCGTCGGACAGTTCATCCGATGATAGCAGTGATTTTGCAAAGAGTAGTTAATAGGAGACATTGTGATCAGTAGAGAAGAAATCTGCGAATAAACCGAAAGCTATTACAGATAGTGATCGTACGAAAGTAATTTCTCCTCTTGTTGACGGAGATATGAAAGTGGTAAAGAAAGTGTTGAAACTTCTCACTCTCTTCCGGTTGGTTTTTAATTCATGTTTGATGTCTAGAGAAGATGAATTGAACGAGAAGAAGTTGATTTCGAAACTCATCAAACTTTGTGGAATTGAAACCGCCAAGTATTTATAAATGATATTTTTAACTCCTAGAGCGATTGTATCGAAGCCAGAACTACTTTTTACCGAGTCTGAGTTGATTAGTAAGGTATCCACTGCTGTGGAGACTTACAACTGGCCAAAGTAGAAATGATGACTCTTTCTCATTTAGTCTTCTCACTTCGATTGAAGATCAATTGAAAGAGGAGCATTATGTTTGGGATGATGATAGGTCTGATTCATAGGAAGATAAGGATGACGAGGTGACAGTGAGTTCAGGTTTAAAGCTCTTATTGAATAGAAGAAACTGGTTGAAGATTACAATGATGTGCGTAAGAATGGAACCAAGCTTCGTAAGAAGCTTCTAGCAGTGATGAAGCGAATGGATAAGAGTAGATTCAGATCTCTCAATGAAGTGATAGAGTCTCCTGATTACAAGAAACTACGTGAGCTGAAGAAGACCATGGAATCACTCCAGGAAGAATGTGATGTGAGATCATGATCTCTTATTCACTTCTAGCGTTGTGTGGATACCGCAGAGTTGGATGTGGAGGAACTGGGTGAGTTAATCCTTCAGTACTCAGAGAGTATTACTTCATTGTTCTCGATGTTAAGTGGTCCTCTTGATATTCAAGAGTCTTCTGTAATGATTATTCATGATTATGAGAAGTAGGACAGTGATAGTGATGGTCCAAAGAAGCATAAAAAGTATTGATTTTGAACGATGATGATAGACAGGATTCATATGCCAAAGTTTGATGATGATAGTGATGATGATAGTGAAAAGCAACGTGTTCGCATCCGGAATCGGAAAGCTGTGTATAAAACAGTAATCAAAGAAGCAAATGGAAAACTATCCATGTCTCATATCACTCTAGAACCACGTGCTCAAGCAGGAATTCCTCTTTCTGTGAAGAAGGATGAAGTAGTTGGTTTTTGTTGGAAGGAAGAGACAGGAGTAAGATATGAACTGATTGATTGATTTAATAGTCTCGTATGCTGTTCAGAAGTATTCTCTCTATTGATGACAAAGAGACTGATGCTATTGAAGTGTGAGTTATGAACTCTCTTTCTTTACTTGAAGAGTTCCCCTTCAAGTACGTATCTCAGAGTATCACATGATCTTCCGTGTTCCTTCTACTGGTGTGTTGCATCTTGGTTGGGATAACAGTCTCTCAATTCGCAAGTATAAGGAAATTGATGTCTTTGTCAAACGATTTAATGTTCCTATTATCATCAGTCATTACGTCTAGGCAGATGTAGCTGATCAGGTTATGACGGCTGAAATGAAACGGCAGGAAGCATGGCGACAGGTGGAGAAGAGTGATCTTACTGAAGGAAATATGGAAGGGGGCCAATTAACTCTTAAACTTACAGAGCGTGTGATGACTGCGGATGGTGTGAAATACACTTGTCACTGTGATTGGGAGAATTGTGTGGATTCCCGTGGTTTTGTCATTTGTAGCGAATCTCGGAATTAAAACACAATGGGATGTCCAGTATCCTTATCTTGTGTGGCTGGAATGGTATCAAACACTGAAAGCAAAGTATCCTTCGCGCATTAATGGAATGTCTCCTTTTTCTGGAACGGCATTTATCACTACCAAGGCTGTTGTAGAAGATCGTCTTACGAAGATTAACAGATTCTTCCAGGATTTGGTACTGGATCAATTCATGATGGATACTCCTGAGGTTGTCAGCTGGTTCCGATGTCAGGAGAATATTCGTCATGTAAAACATATCCTTTGATCCGTTTCCTAAGGTTCCTTCATTTCACGAGAACATTATGAGAAGTACAAGATTGAACGAGAACGGAAGCAGAAGGAAGAAGAAGAAGCAGAGAAGAAGAGGCAGGAGGAAGCACAGAACCATGCGACTGTGAATGAAGAGCAGATGTTTGATCCTCTTTCTTATCTTTGTGAGTAGTGATACAGTTGTTTGGTGTTTGTGTTATAATCTGAAACAAGTCTCTATTGCAGAGATAAATAAATAGGGTATTAAAACGGAGAACTGCCCCAATTAATAAGGGGTCATTCAAGAAAACCCTAGATTCAAGGATTTACCATGTTCTCAAGAGTTGCTTCTTCTTACAGCGCTCACTTTGGCAAGTACTTCTCCAAGTTCTCGCATTCTGCCAACAGATTGAGTCATTTCGTCAATCAGTCATCTCGATCCTATTCTACAGGTTCTGCGGCATGTAGGTTGATTGATGCATCCAATTATCTATTAGTTTCTCCTTTCCAACTGGGTTTCGCTGTTGCGGCTGGTCTTGGATGCGGTGCTGCTCTTCTGTATGGGAATCGTCTGTTTGCTGTTGAGGTAACCACTTGGAGATGGGGGTTGATGCACAGGATAAGGAACCCTTGAACATTTCTTGCTCGGATCCTCACTGTCCTTGCCAGGTGTCTCATTGAATAGTGATGCAAGTCTGCATCCTTGTACTCTTGAACACCATTTCGTTCCTGGTTGTCATGAACTGAAGATTGTTTCGGGAAACAGTAACCGTGCTCTTGCAGATCGTGTTGCGAAATGTTTGGGTAGAGGTTAATGGAAACAGTAATTTCAAGGTACTGAAGTGGCTGATTGTGCTGTGGGTCGTTTCAACGATGGAGAAATCTCTGTTCAGATGAAAGAGAGTGTTCGTGGCAAGGATGTGTATGTGGTATGAATAGTTCGTATTCTTTCTCCTTAGATCCAATCTCTTTGCGCTCCAACTAATGATAATCTTCTTGAGCTCGTCTTCATGCTCAGTGCTGTTCGTCGTGCCTCTGCTAAGCGTGTCACTAGCATCATTCCCTTCTTTTCCTATCGTCAGAACCTCCAGCATGTGAATGGTCTTCCTGAAGGTACCTCATTCGTATTCAGTAGTGCAGCTGAGGTTGCTAAGATGCTGGAGGTGGTGGGCGTGGACTATGTGATGTTGGTGGATATGGAAGCTCGTAGTAATGTCAGTAAGCTTGATGGTGGTCTCTTCAGCAATCGTACTCCTGTGGAGGTGTTGGATGCTTCAAGTCTGATTTTCAACCATCTCAAACACAAGATTGACCCCACTCGCAAGATTGTGGTTCTGACACCCCATCCAAAGGACTTGCCACGTGCTGCTCTCGTGAAGAAACAATTATCCGAGTTCTATCCTGGCCTGGATATTCGAGCGATGGAAGGTGAGTATGTGACTCAGATCCTTCAAGGAGAAGAGGACTGGGAAGTGGAGGATATGCGGAATCCTGAGACTCTGAAGAACTGTGATGTTATCATTGTTGACTTTGCTGTGGCTTCTGGTAAGACCATGACTCGTTGGGCCAACTATGTGAAGAGCAAGGGAGCTAACCGTGTGTTGGGTCTGGTGTCCCATGGATTGCTGTTGAACCAGGCACCTGAAGCGATTCAGATATCTGCTTTGGAGGAGTTGATGGTTCTGGATACAGTACCAATTCCACAAGAGAAGATTGATCGCTGTAACAAGCTTCGTGTGATTTCTGTAGGACCGATGATCGCTCAGGCTATCAAGGACATTCACTATGTGGATAAGCAGCGATTTGTGTTTAAGGAAGAATGAGTTGATTTATGATTATTTAAGGTATTTGTTG
>NW_014569297.1:0-15977 GCF_000743755.1 Blastocystis sp. subtype 4 | reverse complement strand
TTCTGGAGCTGAGGCAGGAAGTGATGATGATGATGAATTGTAAGCTAGTTTTTGGGTTGGTTGTTTGTTGAACAAGCAAAGTGAAAGTGCATCGGAACAGGATTCTCTTAGAACACATACCAGATATATTGTGCCAATTGGATTTCAAAACAAATACAAAAACTTGCTAAAAGACGTTTCATACTTTCATATACAGTCCAACTGAGAGCAGCTGCAGGAGCCTGCTGAGCAATACGTGTTGAAACACCCATGAATAGACTGCGAATTCCTTCTTCTTTCTAGCAATTCAACAACTCACTCATTTCTTACCACCATAAGCTTCAGGGTCTGCCAAAATCCAGTATACTTGCGAATAGCCACATCATTGGTGGTGATACCACTTCCATTCTGGGTTTGAATACGAGTCTTAATTACATCCAGTGGACACGTAACAAATCCAGAAAGAGCTCCTGCTACCAAACCACTTACAAGGAAGGCAGAAAAGTTTTGGTTCCCGGAAGGATTCAAAATACTCTTCATCCAATCATTCGTGACCACAAGTACAGCCGCATTCGGGACATTCATCAGAATCGTAGTAAAATACGAAGAATACAAGGCCTTAACACCCTCTGTTCGTACCACCTCACGTAGGGCATCAATGGGCCTAGCATACAGACCGAGCTGCATACGCTGCTTCAACACATCTAAAGGAGTCATTACGGCATCGTGGGCCATTGAAGCCAACGCACCTCCAACTGCTGATGCATTTGCATGGAGTACAATTAAGAAATGCATCTTCCTTCAATAAATGGATATGTTTGTTATCACTTCCTCCGAATCGCATCTTGATATACTCGTAGATGGAGAAATACAGAGCATGTGCAGGAATACAAGCAACAATTGTCGTTGATATACCCCTCCACAGAATACGATATCCATGTCGATGAACAGCTCGCTGGACTCGTAGATACTTGCCATACTGAACTCCGTAGCGCTATCTAATCATGGAGAAGAAATAATCAAACCATTCGATGACCCCGATGATGTAATCCGTGGCGAAAATGAGGCATTTCACTGTGATTTATAGGTTGGCCAGTAACGTCTGAGACAGCCTGAAGGTGAGTCTACGTCAATTACAATCGAATCCAATTGCCATTACACGTAGAGTGTCAATAGGAAAGAAGACAATATGCTCTGAAACTCCTGCAACACATCCAGCTACCATATGCTGACGAAAACTCAAACTCGAAGGATCCCATTCTTCCCAGTCATATTTATCTTCCATTGGAACTTAAACACAATGTAAAGCAGGATAATGCAAATTATACCAAAAATGAACTTCTCTAAATGTTCAATTGAAATAAGGGACAAACTGTCCAGTGATCGAACGTTGTTTGATTATTATGAAATCAATAACACTAAATACTAAGGTGGATGTTTCTCATTTCGTAGAAATCAAGAAGTAAGATGTCTGATTTGTACAACAACGAGTTCTCTAATGAGGCGAAGAAAGGATTCTGGACAAAGGTTGTTGATTCTGACACTGTGGATGTGACCGATGTGGTGAAGCAGTGTTGCTCCGCAAATGGTATTCCTGACGAGTCAAGAAAACTTGCCTGGAAATTTCTGCTAAATAAGCAACTGGATGAGGAGGTGGGAGACAATCTTGGTGCTTATGATGAACTGGCTGCGACAGATGATTCGGAGCTGAAGGATGTAATTGCCGATATTGATGCGGATCTCAAGCATTGTGAGGATGAGGAGAAGAGGGAAAAGGTTCGTAAAGTCCATAAGGCCTACTTGTTGTACGATAAGAAACGTGTTTTTATTCCAGGAACTTCAACTCTTATGTACATGTTGTTGGATTACTTCTCAGAGCAGGAACTCTTCAATGTTGTGTGCGTTTTGTTCCACCGTGTTTGGCCGGAAGGGCGTCAGTTTGATATTCGTGGATATCTTCCAGAGGAGCGTGTGGTGAAGAGTGTCCTGTTTGAAAAGGAGCCCCAGATTGTGATGCATGCGAATGAGAGCAATATGCACTTCGATCGCCTTTTGCTCCGCTGGATGCTAACCTTCTTTGCGAATGACATCTCTGTGGAGTTGACAAAGCGTTTCTTTGATACCTACTTCTGTGCAATATACAGTGGGGAAGGAAAGATTGGTTTTGCTCCTGAGACCTACTACATTGCTACTGTGGTATGTCTTCTGCGTGTGTTGTCGAAGAGTTATTTGAATGAAAAGGATGGGAAGAAGGCTGATAAGGCGGTGAAGAAGGCCCAGGAAGCGTTAACGAAGGAGGACTTCACCCGTATTGTATCGAATGCTCGGGAACTTGCCCGTGAGATTCCAAACTACAAGATTTCGGCTTTCCGAGAGAAGCACGAAATGGCTTGTAAGGGTGAGGTGGAGAATCGCGACAGAAACCTCTGGGGTGGCAGCGAGGTAACTTTTGGTGAGGGCCCGCTGGGATTGACTCTGAAGTCTGTTAAGAAGATGTTATCTCTGGGTCGTTATCGCCGCAATCCTGATGGTACGCCAGGTCCTGCAGAGGAGTCGGGTCTGTTGATCCCCGGTGTGGTTCTGGTGGGCATTGATGAAGATGAAGTTGCAGAGGGTATGAGTGTCTCTAAGGCCTCTAAGAAGATCAAACAGCTGAAGGAGGAGAATGGGAAGGTAACCCTGCGTTTCCAGCTGCTTTCTGCATTAGAACAGAAGAAGGAGGAGGAGTCAAGCAAGAAATCAAACTATATAAGTGATGATTATATGCCAAACTATCTCGATATTGGAGAGCAGGTTATTCGGAATTGTGAGGTGAGCATTCGTGTACCTGATGTTGTTGGTTCCTTCTATGTTCCAAACTTTGAGATGCATAAAGGTCGTCTCTATCTCACTAATTATCGTCTTATCTTCCATCCTTATTTGAAGTTGAAAAAGGCTCGTAAGTCAAAGACACCTCGTTCTCCTGTGGAGGAGAGCGAAGTATCGACACCTGTGGATGGTGATGAGAATGAGATGATTTGTGGTCCTCTTGGTCGTGAGGACATTCAGATGCCTCTACTGAAGATTGAGAAGATTATGGAGACAGGTCCACGCATGATAAGCATGACCCTGAAGGATAAGAGTGTGGTGAATATGATGTATGCCTCTTCCAAGACAATGGATCAGTTCATGGATGATATTCGGCATCATGCTATTCCCAGTGCCAGTGATGATGTGTTTGCTTTCCGGTAGGTATGGTAGATAGGGATGAAAGATAGACCTGAAGCAGCAAAACTGATTCCTCAAGGTGAGATGAATGGATGGACCTTATATGATGCTGCACTGGATTATGATCGTGTGGGTCTTCTCTCCTGTCCGAAGTTACGATTGTACGTACAGGGTTATGATACCAATCCTACGTATCCTTCACGTTTCCTCATTCCTGCTGACTTCTCGGATGAGGATTTCTTAGCTGTATGCAAGTATCGTAGTAAAGCTCGTGTCCCTGTTCCTGTTTGGCGTCATCCTGTTACGAATGCGGTACTGTGCAGATCAGCTCAGCCTATGGTTGGCTTGAAAATGAAAAAGAGCAGTATGGATGAGCGTTTGCTACGTAGACTGATGGGTTGTTGTGGTGCATCGACAAAGAAGTATTATTTCGTGGATGCCCGTAGTTACATTGCTGCTATGGGTAATCAATCGATGGGAAAGGGAACAGAGAACCCTGCAAACTATCCTGGATCAGAGATATACTTCATGAATATTGCTAATATCCATGCTGCCCGTGAATCAATGCAGAAGATGAGTGACTTATTCAATCCTGATGTGTACAAGGGAGATGATGATAATTATTTCCGTATGCTGGCTGATGCGAAGTGGTATGAACAGATCCGTACGATTCTCTGTGCTATTGCTCGTTCAGTCGAATTGATTGAAGATGAGGGATGCTCTATTTTGAGCCACTGCAGGTAAGAATAGAAATAGAATATGATATAGTGATGGATGGGATCGAACTGCCCAAATGGTCGCAGGTACAGAGTTGATGCTGGATCCTTACTATCGTACACTGAAGGGATTTGAGATTCTGATTGAGAAAGAATGGTGTTCTTTTGGTCATCAGTTCCGTCGTCGTTTTGGTCAGGATAATGGAAATGCAGAGGACGAGCAGCGTTCTCCTGTATTCATATTGTGGTTGGACTGTATCTATCAGATCATGCAACAGTATCCAACTATTTTTGAGTTCAATGAAACGTTGCTGTTGACTATCAACGAACATGTGTACTCCGGAAAGTTTGGTACCTTCCTCTTCGATTGTGAGGCAAAGCGATTTGAATTCCAGGCAAAGGAACGCACATTGTCGTTGTGGTCGTTTATCAACGATCCTGTTCGTGTGAATGATTTCCTTAATCCCAATTATGTTCGTCATGAGGGGTCTGTTCGCATTGATGCCTCTTCGAAGCACTTGCGTGTATGGGAAAACATGTGGACCCGATATGATCCAACCTATTTCCCTAAGAAGAACATCAAGTACTATTACTAACGCTGATGCATTTAATTTGTTTGTTAGATTCTTCAAATTACTTTCTTTGTAATAGATGTAGAACATGGTAAATGCAAACCGCCACATGATTCGTTTGACCAATCAGAATACTGGAACCAATTGAGAAAACGAGAAATGAGAATTATCATTAATACTTTGATTTGCAAGTAGAATCTTGGAATGACTGACATTGCTGTTCCCCTGATCACCCAGGAATCTCCAAAGAAGAAGGCCGTTAACTGGACCTTGTGGATTTCTTTGATCCTGTCAGTTATTGCTATTATTCTCGGTGTGTCTGGCTTTTTCAAGAAGGTAACTTTTAGATGATAAGGTGATTATTAGCCCACTGTTTCTGATGTAATTACCACAACAATTCCGATAGAAAACGTTGAGGGAACTGTGGAAATTGGTCAAGTTGTTTCTCTGAACAAGGATGGAAAATTGTGTCGAGGAGAGGGAACAACGATTACGAAGAATGTCCAGAAGTGGGAAGGTGATGTTATGACTCACCTGCACTCAACGAATGTTGGAGAAAACCTTGTTGTGTCTGCTTTCGATGGCTTCCTGTTGGTCACGTATGTAACTGAAGACGGTCGTTCGAAGTACAATGGAAAGTTCTCACTACCTTTAGTCGGAGGAGTGCTCCGTCGTGTGGATGACCTCCTCACATTGGGAGAAAACACGGTTATTGTGTTGGGTTCTACGGAGGTTCTTCCTATCACTGTTGAGTGGAAGGAGGACAAGCCTCTCATTTCTTTCGGTGTTGCTAGTCGTTTCACTATTCCTGACTCCTTCCAGCCTCTGATGGATACATTGAGTTCGGAGTGTCTCGCCATTTCGTACTTCTATACCAATAATACACCATCAGAGAATCAAATGAAGATCAATCTGGCAACGCGTACAGGTTGTCTGTCTGGTAGTGGAGTAGACTTGAAGATCATATTCAATGAGGAGTTGCTCTATTCTGACAACTACATGTTCCATGGAATTGCTGGTTTGTCTTCGACAAAGTATGTTCTCGCAAAGGCCTTCAATGAGGATGGAACCAATAAGGATATTATCTTCCAGCTAGCTACGGTTTCTGGAACCTCAGTCACTGTAGGACCTGAAGTGGTGTTGAAGAATCGTACCAACTTTGGTTTCTTTGATATGGATAAGTAGGAGATGGGGTAGAGAAGTGAGGTGTAGTCTGAATGATCACCAGATTATTGTCACTTTCATTGATGGAGATCTCGATAATGGTCTCGAGTCTGTTCTGATTGTGTACAATCCAGAAAAGGATTGTTTGATCATTGGACCCTTCCTGGACAACCAGGATGGTGGTGCTTCGGGAATGTCCGATTCGGGTATATACAACTTCATCTTCGTCCGCGTGATGTCGGAAACCCGTTTCGGTGTCTTCTACTCGAACATCCTTAATCAGGGAGCGACAGCTCTCTGCCTCGGAGAAGTGACTCCAGCCAATGATCTGATTGCCGTCGGTCCCGAGTATGTTCTCTCTTCCACGATGTTGGATCCTGTAAGAATTGAGATGAGCCATAATAGATAGAACACCGAGTACTACTGGCTTGGAGAATGTTCTCTTCATCGGAATCGACTGATTCTGACGGAGTCTCTCTCTTCAAAGAATGAGACCAATGCTCATGCGGAAATGCATATAGTTGATATTAAGGCTCTTCCTCTCGGAGTTGTCACTTCTCAGAGCAAGAAGGAGGTGACAGTAGCAGTCTCAGGAATGATCTCCACCTCAACGCAGCTCGTCCCAGGAAGAAACTACTATGGTGATAACAACGGAAAGCTCGTTATGGGTGAGTATGTTGGTTCCATGAACACTGAATCTTACTACATTTATGTTGAGAGTGATGATGGTGTGATTGTCAGTGATGATAACCGGGTTGGCTTTGCTCTTGATTCAAAGACTTTGTTCTTGAAGGTTCATAATTGATTGTACATTTACTGTTTCTTTCAAAGTATTAATGGAAACATTGAGTGAAGGTTATTTTGTGCTAGTGTGTTGTGCAAAGGGAAGATGACTTGTAGGAGAACGGGATTGAGAAATCTGTCAATGATAATCGTGAGTACCACTCCTTTCAACTCGATAACGGTCTCAAAGTTGTAACAATTACCGATCCTGAAGTAGATAAGGCTGCTGTCTCTATGTGTGTTGGAGTGGGTTCTCTAAGCGATCCTAAAGATATCGACGGTCTAGCTCACTTTGTCGAAGTGTGATTCGTGTTAGGTAATGATTTCTAGCACCTTTTATTCATGGGAACCGAAAAACATCCAGAAGAAGATGCATACAACAAGTTCCTGGATAAGAATAACGGCTTTTCGAATGCCTATACAGACCAAGAAGTGACAAACTTTTATTTTAATGTCGACTGTGATGCACTCTTTGAAGCTATTGATCTATTTTCTGGTTTTTTTACCTGCCCTCTCTTTTTGAAGGACTCGGTAGAGCGAGAGATCCAAGCAGTGGACAATGAACATTCAAAGAATCTGCAAAGTAATTCATGGCGATTGTCGCATTTCATCAATTCTCTTGCTCTTTCGGAACATCCCCTTCACCATTTTCGTAGACACACTCAAAGAAATTGATATATAGAGACTGGAGATAAGGAGACATTGTCAATCCCAAACATTCGAGAACGAGCCATTGCTTTCCACCATGCTTACTACACTGCCTCCAACATGCACTTGGTTATATTGAGCAGTCATAGGTATGAGGATCTTCAGCAGCATGTAGAAGCACTCTTCTCATGTATGCCTATCCAAGAAGCAGAATCAACAGTGATGAGTGTAGCAATCTGGATATGGATTCATTGTAGACCACTGTGTACTCCCCCGACGTACTTGGTTCGATGTATCGAATTATTCCTGTTGGCTCATTGAAGTTACTACATATCGTGTTTCCTTTTCCCTCCCAGCTCCACGAGACTGTGAGGAACAGCTGTGAGTTGTTAGCATCCCTCATCGGACATGAGGGAGAAGGATCGATTCTGTGTGCGTTACGTGTAGAGGATGAGAGATGAGGTCATGCATAGAGAGAAGGATTAGCAACCGAGCTGAGTGCTGGAATGATCGAAGATACATCCTTCATGTCTTTGTTTTCAGTTAAGATTGTTCTAACAGAATTAGGTGTAACGAAGTATGAGCAAGTGATTGGAATGGTGTTCGGTTTTATCTCTCTCTTGAATGAAGAACCTTCTCTTCATCTGTATTATGAGGAGATGAGGGAGATTCATCATACAGAGTTTCGCTTCCAGCATAAGAATAACGGACCAGAGTATGCAATCAGCGTAGCCAATCAACTTGCTCACAAACCGCTTCAGTTCCTCCTCAATCAGTTACCCTTCAGACAGTTTGATTTTGCTCATATTCAGCAGTTGGTTGCTTGCTTTCAGCCTTCGAATGCTATTGCCTATCTCTGCACTGATACAGAGTTTCTCAAGGAGTATGTGAATGCGACAGAACCTGTGTATGACTTGAAATATGGTCGATTGCCGAAACGATGTGAGGGATGAAGAGACGAACTGAATTCTAGTGGATATGATCCCTCCTGCCCAGTCTCCTCTGCTACATGTTCCGGCTCCCAACCGGTTTGTGTGCTCCCAGTTTGGGATGTTGCATGGAGAGAATCAGGATCCAAGCCTTGTTTGGTTGAGGATTTGTTGATAATCATAGATCATTAATGAAGAACGTCTGAAGCTCTGGCACTCTTGTTATACAGAGTTCGGTCTGCCTCATTGTAGTATGGCTGTCCTGTTGAATAGTGGCGAGTTGATGAAGGATTTAGAGTCAACAGTGCTCGCTCATCTTCTAGTCAAGTAGGATTTATTTGGATCTCTGATTCCAGGCTGATTCAACGTCAAGTGATTACTACTCTGTATTCGGCTACACTTATTCCCTATAAATACGATTTCTCGCTTTCCTACGAACGAGGTCTGCGGATTACTGTTTCAGGGTACGGGATTGAAGGAAGCTGACATTGTAGATTCAATGAGAAGATTGGCGAGGTAATGATGGTGATTATGAAGGCATTCACCTGTCTCACACTCACTGAAGAGGAGTTCCATGATGAATTGGCGAAATATCTGGATACTCTGAATGCGAATGCATTGATGGAGCCCTATCGATTGATATATGGAAGAACGTTGTCGCTCCTTCTTCCCATGTTTATTTCGGAAGAGAAGTATGTGTATCTTAAGGAACACACAGTTACGTACCAGCAGGTCAAGGACTTTGGAGTAAGAATAAGGACGGGAAAGTGAGAAGTAGAAACGGGTTCTGGAGACCTTACGACTGGAATGGTTGATCATTGGCAACATGAGTACTCAAGACTCGATATCACTTGTTCGCAATGTACAGACGTTGCTCGATCAAGCAGTAACACCAACAACGTGGGAACCCGGTAGCGCTCTGTTACGTGAAGTGCCTTTTGGGAGGAGTTTCGTCCAAGGATATGTGAAGAATGAGAACTGTACGAATAGTGCTTCACAAGTATATTGGCAACTACCTCGTGATTATGAGGCAGCAGCACGGCTGTTGAGCGTGTGTTGTCGTTCCTATTATTTCAACATTCTTCGCACTCAGAAGCAACTTGGGTATGTCGTGTGGTCGTTGTATTCGGGACTTGTGAATAGTTGTGCTTTTACTGTGATTGTACAGAGTAATAGCGTAGTTATGATGTGTTCGTCTGATCCGTAGTTCACCTGTGCTCAGATTACCAAGGAGATCATGGATTGTACGGTGGCTTTCCGTCAGGAATTGGAGAAAATGAGTGAAGATGAATTTAAGGAGTACAAGGGATCTCTCCAGGCAGAATTGACGGAACGCATCTTCAAACTAAACAAACTCCGCAAAGTCTTCTGGTCCGCTATTTCTGAAGGCCATTTCGATTTCAAAAAGAGGCAACACCTCGCAGAGAGTGTTGAGAAGCTCACTTTGTCGGATTTGTTAACATTGATAGATCAGTTTATTCTGGGATCAAACCGTCGTGTGTTGATTGTTGAATATGGAAAACGAGATGGTAGTGACTATTCTGTTGTTTCCGAAGACGCTCAGGCATTTTCTCCTTCTTCTTTCCGTGAAATCCATTCCTATCAAGAAAAGCAGTGGAAGGAGTATGAAGAGGAGTGAGTTGTTTAGTCGAGTTCAAAAACTGTTTGTTGTTGAATTGTGTTCAGAACTGTTAATTACAGAATCAGATAGACGAACTAATGCTATTTAATCAATATTAGGAGTAGTTGATTTTGAATCGTTTCCGAAAATCGCCTCGATTTTGGTGGATGTAACTATCGGCATGTATAAAGAACCATTGAAAGATGAGTACTGAGAATCCCGCTGAAGCGCAGCTTGTTGATTATGATGAAGCCGATGAGGTGACGGTGAATGAGGCTCCCATTCAAGAAGAGGAGGATGCCGACGCTCGCAAGTTTGCAATGGTGTATATCTCTTATGGTGTCTAGAGGCCATTATGTGGGCATGAACACAAGCGGTTTCAAGGACTTCTATTTGAAGGACGCGATTATGCAAGCAATTTCATATTGCGGTTTCGAGCACCCTTCTGAAGGTATTCTACGCTGATCATCAGAGTTGGTAATCCTATAGTCCAGCATGCGTGTATTCCTCGTGCTATCACGAACAAGGACGTTCTCTGTCAGGCCAAGTCGGGTATGGGTAAGACTGCCGTTTTTGTCATCTCAACGCTGCAAATGCTGAAGGAAGATGCCGAGAATAAGGACATCCAGGTTCTTGTGATTGCTCATACCAAGGAATTGGCTTACCAGATTCAGAATGAGTATAAACGTTTCACACACTTTATGCCGAATGTGAAGACGGAAGTTTTCTTCGGCGGTCGCAATATTAACCTAGATAGAGAAGCCCTGTCGCAGCATCCCTCAATTGTGGTGGGAACACCTGGTCGTGTGTTGGATCTGATCAAGCGAGGTTGGATGAAGGTGGACCATCTGAAGCACTTCGTGGTAGATGAATGTGACCATATCATGGAATCTGTGAAGATGCGTGCGGATCTCCAGAGCATCTTTATGGCATGTCCCATTGATAAGCAGGTGATGATGTTTACAGCCACACTTCCCGCTGCTGTGAAGACTGTGTGTCTGAAGTTCATGAAGGATGTAAGTATACTGAGGTCAAGTGAGTGGTAGCCTCTGAAGATCGAGCTGGACGAGAGTGCGTTGACGCTTCATGGTCTGCAGCAGTATTATTTGAAGATTGACGAGGTTAGGATTTGTCATGAGGTCTGATTCCAGAGAGAAAAGGTGAAGAAGCTGATGGATCTGTTGGACACACTGAATTTCAACCAGATTGTGATCTTCGTGCGCAACAGTCAGCGAGCTAAGGAGTTGTCTCGCATCCTGGAGAGCGATAGTTTCCACAACATTTGTATCACAGGTGACATGCGCACAGAGACGCGTCTGGAAAACTTCAAGAAGTTCAAGAACTTTGAGGTGTTGATTCTGATCTCGACACAACTCTTTGGTCGTGGAATTGATGTAGAGAGAGTGAATGTCGTGATCAATTACGATTTCCCCGAGAAGGCAGACGAGTACTTGCATCGTGTGGGTCGTGCCGGTCGTTTTGGAACCAAGGGATTGGCCATTTCGTTCATTTCGACTCCTGAAGATGCACAGATTATGGAGCAGGTGCAGTTGAAGTTCGCTGTAGATGTGCCTTCACTTCCTGACACTATTGATACTTCTTTGTATATGAACTGAATTGTTTGTTGTTATTAATTTGTTTGAATTAGTTGAGGTTAATGGGTGGTCCCAATTAATTGAATATAATTGAGATTCGATTATGAGATAATTGAAAACAATTGTATTGAAGCTACTCCAAACAAGAATTGGATAAAGATACAACGTCCCACATTACTTCTATAAATCTACATAACCACGAGAATCGAACTTCTTGAATTTCAACTCTAGCGAATTAATTCATCGTCATTATTCTATCAATCCAATAATCCTCAATTAAATCGATTGGATTATTCCAGAATCTTCGAGAATGAATATCTCAACTATTCTCACATAAGATTACGAATGAGTGAAGTCAACGTAACCGATGATGTGTATGATTAGACTGTAGGAAGAAGAAACAGACAAAAAGAAAATATATCAGGATGAGCAGAAATGGTTTCTGGAGTGGCTCAAAACGATTTGTGGTATCACAGATTACTTCGTTACTAATTAACTAGAACGTCCTTTTGAAGAAGTTCGAACCCTAGCTGACAAATTAGTGGCGGAGGGGAAGGTTTCGTCCATTAACACATTGATTTCGGAATTAAGTGATGGAGACGGGCATAAAGCTATCCATTTTGCTGTGAGTCGCAACCATCTTGATACATCAAAATGGATTCTGGAACATGACCCTTCGTCTGTACAAATATTGGACTCAAAATGATGGAATAGATTCATGTCGTTGATAGCAATGGCTATTCACCTCTTGATCATGCTGTCATTGGAAATCTGAAAGAGATTATCAACTTTCTTCTTGCCCATGGGGCTGAAATCAACCAGTCCGATTGTATTCCTGCTCTGGATGTCGCAATTGATCAGGATAATGTTGAAATGGTAACGTTGCTTCTCGATCGGGGAGCGAATGTGAATCTGTCATCTCCCAAATCCAACGGATTACCGATCCACCATGCATGCGTACACAATAATTTTGAGATTATGCAAATCCTTCTTCATTATGATGTAAAACTCAACGAGAAGGATGAACAGGGAATCACTCCCTTGTTGTATGCTGCTGTGAACACGAACGCTACGATGATCCAATCACTTCTGGATCATGGAGCTGATCCTCAGGTGTCTCTTCCAGAAGGAGAAACAGCATTGCATATTGTCGCCGAATGCGGTCATATTCCTTCGGTGAAGTGTTTCCTCTCACATCCTCTGATCCATCAACTTGCAAATCTCAAGGATGTGAAAGGTCGTGTACCTGCTGCTTATGCTGCCGAAAGTTCCCAGGTAGAAGTACTCGAACTCCTTCTTCCTTTCACAGAGGACTACAAGAGCATGACAGTGGAAGAGATCCTTAAGAAGTTCGCTCCTGAAGAACCCTCCAAACCACCAGTAGAAGAACCAAAGCAAGTGCGAACCCTTTCTGCAGTAGAAAAAGAGATTGTTCGACGCAAAGACAAGGAAGCTTCAACTCTCTTCAAGGAAGAGAAATATCAGGAAGCTGCTGAAATGTTTACAGCGGCTTTGGACATCGATCCCGATAATGTGATGTAGGATTGACTTTGACTGTTGATTCTAGTTTGCACAGCAATCGTAGTTCATGTTATCTGCATTTGAATGACGACACAAAGGCAATGGAAGATGCAGAAGCTTGTATTCGTTTAAAACCGGAGTGGGCAAAAGGCTATTACCGAAAGGGAATGGTTCTCTTTCACCAGGAACGCTTCATTGATGCAGCTGAAGCCTTTTATCATGGATGTGAACTCGATCCCACTAATGTACAATTAGCTGAAAAAGTAGATATTCTTATGGGGTAATGATTGCTAGTATAAGGAGAGTATTCAAATTGGAAAGGAACATTTTCAGAATCACACCCTTAAAGAATAGTATGGATTTGTTTTTTATCATGAGTCATTCAACTGTTTGTTCTAGAAGAATGCAGACTCGATAGTGAGATTCGTTTTCCTTTGTACTATTATCTAAATGTGTGGTATTGTTGCTACCGGTGATAAGTCTGTTATGGATAGTACTTCATTAAACCCGTTTCCTCGGTCCAGGATTTGTGTTGGAGTTGGAAATACTGTTTTGTCGATGGCATTCTTCGGTGTTGGACCTTCCATTGTTGCCTATGGGGTTCTAAAGGTGCTTGAAGAGGATGAAAGAACGAATAAGGTAATTCCGTTCAACCATCCTGTGACTCTTCCACTAACAGCTCTTGTAATCAATCAAGTTTTTAATATGCCTTTTGTCGGTATTCTTGCATTTGGCGCCCTGTATGTGGGGATCCAATACATTCGAAGTAACAATTTCCCTTCTCAAGCATCTATTGCATTTTCAAAGTGAGAATGAAGGTGGAGAATTAGGACTAGTTTGATGTGGACTGTATCGTCGTTTTTCAACCGCATGATTCAAAGAACACGATATTCTGTCAATGCAATGGGTTCTGTTACTGTCTACACCATCTACCTTCCTGAAGGTGTGAGTAAAGTAGGAACTGTCATGACAAATCACTTCCAGAAGGATGTAAACGTGTGCTGGACATGCAGTGAAGATAACTCTACTGTGAATTCTTTCTCTGTGAACATTGAAGGACAAAATGTACTTTTTTATTGTCATTCTTGACTGTAGAATCCAATGACCAGGTATGTGGAATGTGAGATTCCCTATCCTGTTGATCCCTCTCAAGTGGTTGTTTCCTTTAGTACTGAGCAGACTGGAAACGAATTACGGATTTGCGTTCCTCGTCACTCAACCCGTTCTTTTTCTCTTCATATTTATTATTCTGTTTTCTTGGATCAACGCATTCACCATATACGATATTTGTAGCTGATAGCACTTTGACCAATTCCTATGTACAAGTGTCCAGTGCGAACAACACATATAACTATAGAATCTAACACAAATGACCTATCTTCCTTTTGACATCAAACGTGGAAACATAGAAACCATCCAATTCTTTTCCAAATGTATCGATCGATTATTGCTGTTCGCAGTCTCGTTTCTATTTCGTCACTGCCTTATTCCCGATCCTTTGCTAAAGTCATCAATTCGGGAGCAAAGGAAGCAACTCGAACACTGAAGGGTGCAACACAAGCTGTATCCCTGGTTTGAACTATTTGTTTCGTACTAACTGGATAGACAAAGGCTGCTGAAGATCGAGTTCGTGAATTGTTGTCAAAGAAGCCACAAGGAACTGGTCTTCTACTCAGTACAACAACGAGTCCGTTCTGGGTATTGTTATCATAATGGGTAGAGGGTTGTAATGGAAATAAATATGTGATGAAGTACTGTGCTCCAGGCCAAGAAGGACCTTTTGACGAAGTTATTGAGCAAAACGGTATGGATGGTGGCTTTGTATCATTAACAGGTGTCAAGGTGGTTGTAGATGCCGACTCCCTTATGTACATTCTTGGAACGAAAATCGATTACAAAGAGGATGACATTTCAGCCGAATTCGTCTTCGATAATCCGTTGGCTACATCCACCTGTGGATGCGGAGAAAGCTTTTCTACTAAGTGATGTGTCTTTTATGTCAATTGTTTGTAAAACACAGTGGTCAATTCTTTCCTAAAAGCACATCACGAGCTTGGTTGATCTTGCTAGCCATCTCGGTTGAACCACCATGGTCAGGATGATACTTCATCAACATCTTCTTATGTGCAAGCTTGATCTCTTGTTTTGTTGCATTTGGCCTATTGTTAACACCTATAACAATCCATACTGTAATCCTAGCACCTTGTAAGCTTCCTGACGAGACATACCAGTGCGATTACCAAAAATGTCATCATAACTCCAACTTTGCTGTTGTTGCTGCTGCTGTTGACCATACTGACGCTGAGCATTCTCAAAGAAATCCTCAAAATCCTGATAGAAGTTGTCATAGTTCTGTTGCCCTTGCCGACTCCTATTCGTTATTCATACCCAATGATAAGCACGAATAGTTATCAGGACCGTACTCAACTTCTACATACTGCCATCCAAATCCAGGAATGTGTTGCCATTCCATTCTTTTCCCATAGCCCCGTTGTCCCGTCGGACTACAATTAATCCAACCCCTTAAAATTACTTGGAAGCAGTATAGTCATGATGTCCTGAATTAAAGGAATTATTCATTGTATCAAAATTGTCAAACCTCAAATCTCCCTTAATCATCTTATATATGAAATAGGGAAAGGTAATGGGGAGAGTTGCTGCAACCAAGAATGTCTTCATCGTTGTAGCCAATAGTCCTTGCGATGGAGGAGGCATCATCCCACGACGAATGTAACTCTCCTACAAATCAAGGCATTGAAAGAAATGGACTCGTTTTAGATAACTATAGGACCAGGAAAGACCTCCAATAAGAAAAATAGCCCCGATAATCCCTTGTTTGGGAGGAGTCGTCTGCAACTGTCTTTTCTGAGTATTCGGTATCAAATGATAGTAACAGTAAACCTTATCATGAAACTACAGAAAAAGAGCTACATCTCTTCCGATCTGAAGGAGTCGTTGACTACCTAAAAACTGGCGGCTGAGTTCCTTGTATGCAGGCGATCGGATAGAGAGCATAATTCTTATTTCTACGTCGTAATGAATGAATACAAAAATCAGTACATTTCCTTGAATTCCAAGATTGAACAAACACTATATTCGTTCACCCAATACATCAGACGAACGGATTCCAGCATTTCTTGTTCATCTCAACAATCATTGTTATAATAATCTTTTAGAATGCAGAAACTGAAGGATTTCATTCCTATGAAGGTAGGATCGCAGTCATCATCGAATAAAGCTGC
>NW_014569298.1:0-16035 GCF_000743755.1 Blastocystis sp. subtype 4 | reverse complement strand
TTCAATGAACTGATTTCTTCTAATACTCTTATCACTCTTTCCAATCAAGTGTAATCATATAACAGTCATTTTATGTAGTCTTTGTAATGAAGAGAAGGTAAATGACACAGTGTTAACGCCTTATGTGTTTCATCGTCTGTGTACACAATTGCAATCACTCGTGGATGTATGATTTCTTAATCTCTCTGTTTTGAAGATACCATTTTATATTTCGACTTCCTCTTCGGTTTCGAGTGATGCTGTTTTGGAGGTACCTCTTTTCTCTCCTATTCATTCTAGTATTGTCAAGTATTATATGTATATTCTCTGAATTGTGAGCATCGAGCCCAGTATTATCCTATTAATTGTTCCATCATAGGTTTGTTCAACCTATTATGTCTTTGCCTCCAGAGGACCAGAGTACATTGAAAGAATTGTATGACGATGTCCTCTCATCAAAATCTCATGTTGATTATTCCCTATCAGTAATCAATGACTTAGAAGAACAGCGTGATTCTCTTACGGAACAACTGGTTTTTTGTTCCTCCATTCATTTCCCTATAGAAACAAACCCAAAAACAATTGGATGAAGCCATCAATAAGCAATTACTATCAGAGAAGGAATACCAACGTAAGCTCTATGAGGAGGGAGAGGAGAATGATGGGCTGCGACAACAAATTCAAGATCTCCAGTCATCACTTTCTACTACAGTACAAGAAGCTTCTCGTTTACAGCAGCTCCAGCAGGAATACGACGAACAGAAGCTAGAACTCCAGAAATGTCGAGAACAGTTGGATCTCTTTGCAGCCCAACAAGAGCAACTCCAGAAATTGGAGGTATTATGTGATCGCTACAAAGATCGGGTTGAGTCCATGAGAGATCGCTGTGAAGCTGTCGAAGTATGTCTGTGAGCTCTCTGTGATATAGTCACTACAACAAGAAGTCGATCGACTCCGAAGCGTTGATGTGGAACTCGTCCAAAAAACCAATGAGCTTAAAGATGTTCAGATGCGTCTTACTGCTTCTGAACGAGGATTAGTATCTGTCTCTGCACAGCTTGCTGATGCTGTTAGTGAGAATGAAGTACTGAAGGCAGAGTTGAAAGCAGAGCAGGATGATACAATCCGATATCGCCAACAACTGAAGGCCACTACCACTCAAGAGTCTCCTCTAAAACGACCTCGATTGGAGACGGCTCTTAGTCCTCTTCTGGAAGTGTCACCTCAGTTGTAAGTATGCCCCGACAATATAATGTAGGCAGTCTCAACTACAACGACTTGAAGCAGAACGATCTTTTCTTGCTTCTCGGGTCCATGAGCTGGAGCAGGAAAAAGCAACTCGTGTAGATGAGGGAGCTTTTGCAGCACTGCGTGAGACATCAACTGCTTTAGAACAACGATATCGAGACAGTGTTCGACAAATCACTCAGTTAGAGCGACGTGTGAATGAATTGGAACTTGAAATGGAGGAGAGTCGGACACAGTGTGTGAATATGCAATTGTAGAGACTGGACATCAGATTCAATTGTAGACAAGTTGAAGGACTTCAGAGTGCATTATTAGAAACCCAAGAATCACGGTCAAAGTGTGAAGAGAAGTATCATGATAGTCTGATGTATGATCATGGGTTTTATGTCTGATATTAAGCAACCTACAGGAATCCCAACTAGAACTTGAAAGGGTACGTTCCGATTATGAGAACCAGATTGATAAATGGGAAGAGATGTATGATCTTGAGTGTGCCGAAACCAAGAGTAATGTCGCTATGGCATACTCCATCTGTGAACAGATCCAACAACGTCATGTCATTGCAATGCAAGAGGCGAAAGATGAATATGAGAGAATGATGAAGCAGACAAAGGAGGATTATGAGACATTGAATCAGGAAGCGAAAGGTTTGAAAGAACAAATTCAAAAGCATGAAGCGATGATCGTGCTAGGAAAAGCGCAGTTAAATCGACTTCAAACATTGCTAACAGAAGCAAATATGCAGGCTGCAACAGCCAAGAAAGAGTGTGAAGTAGTTACTACAAAAAACAGTCAGTTAACACGTGAATTGTTCCTTTTACGACGTGTAGGATTGTGAGAGGTGTAACAATTTAGGAACGGGGAGGAACTACGAAGAATAGTGGAACTGAGTCGGAGGAGTACGTACTGTTGTTAAGAGCCAATGAAGAACTAACGAAACGAATAAAACAGCTTGAAGAGAATAAGGTAGAGAAAGGAAGAATGTGTAATATAGATGGATTCAACTACGATCGCTATCAGCTCTGGAGGTGATGAGAATCAAGTAGCTCGAACGTTAGAGCAGCGAGTTCGTTCCTTAGAGAGTGAAAATCGGGCATTAACAATGAGCAAAAGTCAACGTAGGAGGAGCGAGAATGTGATTCCATAGTCCTTCAAAACAAGCATATTCTAGAACAACAACTAGATGAAGTAGTGAAAGAATCTGGTGTTATGAAGACAGAGTTAACTCGAGTTCAGTTACAACTACAAGTGGAAATTGAAATAAGAATTGATAGATAGAGAATCAAACAAATGGCAGATGATAAACAATATAAAGAACTCCAAGTTCTCATTCGTTCGATTACAATCAAACACTCATAAGATTTTGTTTGTGAATTAGGAAACAATCCCAAAAATCAACTATTTTTTGTCTTCTTTTCACGATGAACTCGTTCCATTTCCTCCATCCATTTTGGAATCGCATCATACACATTCAATGGATGCAAAGGTATTCGTTCTTCATCATATGAACAATCACGAGGTACAATTCGGATCAACGTATGAAATGGAATTGACACCTGCTGTTAAGTCGCTTTTATCATTCGTATATAGGATATATAAGGGATTTGTTGACGAGGGATATCCAGAAAATAAGCTAATAAACATCGTAAAACAGCCTGATGAGAGATGACAATAATAGGTTGTGTGTTTCGTTCCAATTCAAATATCACTGGTTGTAATCGATCAATAATATCAATATATGACTCTCCTCTAGGTTCATATTCATTCATTATAAGTACTGTGGATAGCGGAAATATAACTTATCACGTCGTCTCAATTCAGAGAGTTCTGGATAACGTTCTTCCATCTCCTTGTAGGTAATGTCTTCACACATTCCACCTCCAATTTCATTAAGAGCTTGCCAACGAACTCGATGCTTACAATGAATAAACTGTGCTGTTTGTTGTGTACGTTTTAAGCAACTAGTCCAGACCACTAAGCGATCGGGAGGCAGTTCGTGCAGTTCACTCACACGCTGACCTAGTTTCTGAGCATACTGCAATCCGTATTCTGTAAGACACGGATCTCCTCCAATACGATCCTCAAGATTGTAGAGAGACTGACCATGACGGGAGAAATAGATAGGACGAGCTTCTGGATGCAAATTCATAAGGAAAGAGATGATAGTAGTGGGCAGATAACCGCGAATATTATTAACTAAATAACGCTTGTTGTCACCCTCACCAATCTCCACAATACAGTACACATATGGATCATTTTCCAATGGATCATAACTTGCTTGTTGATATGTGATTCGTTTGAAATGCTCAGCCTTTGCCTTCTCCATATCGTATCCTAAATACTCCATACTCTGTAATTTGTTTTTATCAAATCGTTTCATAATTAATTCCATATCTTTTACTCGCATTTCTATCCAAATCGGCGGGTTAATCATTGGCTACAGTATAGGAGAGTCAAAAGAGTACATGTTGCCGTATAAGTTCAGTGATATGTTCTCGCCGTTTCTTTGTCAAGTTGGAACCATCGAAAATGGCAATTTGACCATCACCTTCCAGAAACTCAATAATCTCCTCAATTGATTTGTCAACCATTTCATTTCGAACTGCAACATACTATGCATTATTTACCATCTCTATGTCAACTTCAGGATACTGTTCACAAAAGAATTCAGGTGGAGGAGATGCAAATTGTGGATAATGACGGATTCTTGTTTCGGCACAGGTGATTACTTTGGCGTTGTAACCCTTCCATGTCAAGAACTTCCGAATTCGATGTGCAACAAAACTAGAAGTGAAAGACATAATAAGTCCAAACGTTTTCCCACATCCACTAAGCCCTATCATACAAATCAGCAATTTCGTTCCTCCTTGAGAACCCCCTTCTTGACCCATATCTGCGACATCATAGTCCATGTTTCTGCAAGGTGAAATAGCTGGTATGGTTGTTCCACCTATTCCCTCATTTTGTTTTCCAAAATATTACACTCTGGAGTTTTCATCCTCTTTGATTATATGCTTAAGTGAGTTTACTCTTTGTTGGTCAATTTGATGGTTCCACCAAAACGCCGGTTATGCCATTCGCATCTCCTTGTTTTCGCCACTGAGGAACTCCAGAGTTTCTGATTATGTCTCAAAGTGTAGATCCTTACTATTAAGTCCGACTTATTTGTAGCAAGTGAGCATCGAAAGCTTGTTCAGCAGATTGATTACTGCTGTGAACAACGATGATTCTAAATCCATTCTTGACATTTCCAATACGAGTTAAAGTGGTAGGTTCGTTATTATTGTGTAGTTCTACAAACTCTTCCTGATGACGCCGATGCACAGAAATGTAGAATTGTATGTTACATTAACTCAGGAAAAGTACTCTTTGTCAATTTAATGATTTACAACCTAGTATGATGAAGCCATTAAGGTAATTGATAAATCGGCTCAAGATTTCTACAATGAACGTGTATACTGTTTGTATATGAAGCAGAAAGTACTTTAGGATATTCAACTTAAGTGAATAGTATGAAGAAGCTCTAGCCTTATTGAACAAGAGAAATGCAGATGACCAGAACTCCAAATTATTGAAGGCTCAAGTGCTATATCGTCTCGAACGCTATGACGAGAGTCTCAAATTGTATCAGGCCATTTCTCGCTCTGTAGCTGAATTATGGAATCCTGACTTTGTAGGAAGAGTACGACTATTTGACAAATCTTTCTGCAGCCTATCTCCTAAGTGATCACATTGAAGAAGGTTCTTCCTTATTAGAGAAGTACAAGGTCCTTCTATCCCGTTGGAATGATCTCTAGAATAGTCAGAGCTATGAAGTACTCTATAACTATGGAACTCTTTTGATCTACAGTGGTCAGCTCACGGAGGCTGAGTCTGTACTGCGTCGTGCTCTCCAGTTGGGTCGACAGCAGTTGAATGAAGGAGAAGAGCAAGAGTTAGATGTAGTTGATGAAGGAGAGGAGACGGAGTTGGACCCCATTCGTATCCAACTAGCATTTATTGCATCTCGACATGGTGATAACGTTGCTGCTGAGAAGAGTCTAATGAATGTATTGAATCATGGAAGCAGTAGCAAGGTCATTCAAGCTATTGCTACATCTAATCTAGTTGCTGTTCGAGGATGTGTTGAGCTGACAGAGAGTGCTAAGCGGTGAGAACAGAAGCCCCAAGTCATCCTTAGTTTGAAGTCCATCTCTTCTGAAGTGATCTCCAAACTTACAAATGATCAACGGGCAGCTCTTCAATTCAATCGTGCAGTGCTTCTGATGTTAATGAATCGAGTTTTCGTTTTTTGTCTTTCTTATCTCTAGAGAAAGGAACTCGAGAAACAGTTAAATGAATTGGACGCAGCCTCTGCGACTGTGGTACGAGTATGTGACCAGCTAATCAAGAATCGACAGCAAGAAGCTCTCACCACCCTCACTGATGCTATCCAGAAATATCCCAATAACCGTGATTTGCGATTACTTCAGCTTCAAACGTTGTTGGATCAGCGCAATTATTCAGAGGCTCTTCAGGCTTGTTCCTCACTCCCAAGCCACTTATTGCACACTCCTGCGCTACAGTCATTATTCTTTGCACTCTGTCAACATGTTCACGATACTGCTCTTGTGGACAAGTTGGTAGACAAACTTGAGTCCTCTGCTGATGAGACAGAAGAAGTCATGATGTCCACAAAACAGGCAACAGCTGCCTATTTCTTCGAGTCACAACAATACGACCTTGCTTCCAAATACCTCCAATCCCTTCTCGAGTCTCCTTCTTTGGATCCAACACAGCGTATTCTTCTGACATCGCGTCTGATTCTGGCAACAGCACATACAGATAAGGCTGAAGCCATCCGTTTGGGAAGTCATCTCCCTGAGGTTGGTGTTGTGAAAGACGTTGATGTTGACGAGCTGGAAGATATGTTACGTCGTCGTGACTTCCTCAAACGTTCCAATCCTACTCCTGCTGCTATGGCTCTATCTCAACCAACCACTCCAGAGCCCATGATGGAGGAGGAACCTACTCAAGTGGAAGGTATTGTGGAGAATGTTAGGAAGCTGGTAGGATTGATTGAGAATGATGAGGACTAGGCTGCTGAGAAGAAGAGAAAGATGAATCAAAAGAAGCGGGCTCGTCGAACAGCTAAGTTCGTGGCTTCTTTGAAGGAGAAAGGTAAGTATCGTGAGCCCTCATCTCTGGATCCTGAGCGTTGGTTGGCAAAGGAGGACCGAGTTGCATTCAAGCGTCGTAAGAAACAGAATCTGGGAGTGACTGGTGTGGGTGCTCAGGGAGAACATGTATCGCAGTCGGAAATGGACAAGTTCGATGCAAAGAAACGTAGTGAGAATCCCACGGCTGTGGATAAGGTGATGGTGGATAAGAGTAATGTGCGTCGTAAGAAGGGAGGAAGAGGAAAGAAGGGCAAGAAGTGATTGGGTTATGAATTTGTTTACAAACAGTTGAACTACAAGCTATCGCAACTCTACATGCCACTGAACATATCGCCACCAAAACTCATTCCACTTAAACCTCCTGAAGGAGTTGAGTTCATATCACTGAACATATCACCTCCCATGCTCATTCCACTGAGACCTGACGAAGTTGGTTGACTGTCCATTCCACCAAACATGTCATTGGATGAGTTTGTATTCATATCTCCAAACATATCACCTCCCATACTCATTCCATTAAGATTGGAGGATGGAGCAGGCTTCGATTCAGGAATAGGATTCATGTCTCCGAACATGTCACCTCCCATGTTCATTCCCGACATTCCAGAAGTTCATTCCGCCAAACATGTCACCTCCCATACTCATTCCATTAAGATTTGATGAGGTAGCTGGTTTGGATTCAGCAACAGGATTCATGTCTCCGAACATGTCACCTCCCATGTTCATTCCCGACATTCCAGAAGGAGCCGAGTTCATTCCTCCAAACATATCACCTCCCATACTCATTCCACTGATAGTTGAGGATGGAGCAGGCTTGGATTCGGGGATAGGATTCATATCTCCAAACATATCGCCACCAGAAGGACCTGAACTCATTCCTCCGAACATATCACCTCCCATGTTCATGCCACTGAGACTGGAGGACGCGGCAGGCTTGGATTCAGGGATAGGATTCATATCTCCAAACATATCACCTCCCATACTCATTCCACCCAGAGTTGCAGATGAGGCAGCCGGCTTGGACTCAGGAATAGGATTCATGTCTCCGAACATGTCACCTCCCATGCTCATTCCCGACATTCCAGAGTTCATTCCGCCAAACATGTCACCTCCCATACTCATTCCATTAAGATTTGATGAGGTAGCTGGTTTGGATTCAGCAACAGGATTCATGTCTCCGAACATATCACCAGGAGGAGCTGAAGTAATAGGAGCCGAAGCCATATCACCAAACATGTCACCTCCAGCAGGCTGACTATCCATCCCTCCAAACATATCACTTGAAGGAACAGTTCCACTCATCATAAAGTTATCATCTGGCAAGGGACTCATCTCTCCAAACATATCACCTTGTGTTGAAGTAGCAGGAGCTGAACCCATATCAGCAAACATATCACCTTGTGTTGTTGAAGCAGCAGGAGCTGAACCCATGTCAGCAAACATATCACTTTGACTCGTTACAGGAGCTGAACCCATGTCCGCAAACATGTCACCTCCATCACCTCCAGCAGGAGCTGAGCCCATGTCAGCAAACATATCACCTCCAGCTGAGCTCGCAACAATGTCACCAAAAGGATCATCCCCTGCGGGCTTTGCTGGTTTCACAGGCTTCACAGGCTTCACAGGCTTTGTGGGTAAACTTGGCTTCTCACCAGGCTTCACAGGCTTGGGAGGTAATGAGGGCTTCTCAAACAAATCGCCTTCAGGCTTTGCTGGCTTCGGAGGTGGGATTCGTTTAGCTTGTTCTTCTTGTTCCTTTTCCTTCCGGATTCTCTCTTCCTCGCGACGAGTAAACTCTTCCTCTCTCTGGGTTCGAATCACTTGTAACATGTCTTCAATATGAGTCATGATTTCAACAAATTGTTCACGCTCCAAAGCAGATTCTGCTAACAGATATGTTACCTTCGGAAGAATCGTTTGAGCTATTACTACAGCACCAAACTGCTTTCCAATAGATGTGTAACAACGAGTCACAGTAGTAATCAGAGCAGGATCACGATCAGCGGCAATCAACTTCTTGTACACATTCAACACTTCACTCTGGATCTCTGACTTCTCAAAAATGGGTAACAACGAACACAAGCTCTCAACACCCATCGTACGTACAGTAATGTCAGATCCTTCAAGAACAACCTTCTGAATGCGAGGAACCAAATGCTCCTTGATCTGCTTCTTATCCATGGTATTCACTATCATTTCCTATACATCAGATCCTTCCCTTTCTCTTACCACACTGTGAAGAACCGGCATCTGTAATGACTTCACTCCGCATCCAATACATCGACCTAACATTGGCAGAAGAAGCTTGTTCTTGAACTGACTGTCTCCTTTCTCAAGTAACAACTCCAGATGACCCAGGAAGATACGATAAATATCTGTGACTAGTTCTGGAGGTGATGTTAGTGTCATCATTGGCTCAAAAGCCGACATGATTCGACTATTAAATATCTCAGGCTTTACTCGTTCTGCAATGTAGAGAAGACAAGGCAGAATGAAAGGAGCAAAGTCGGTAATATGACTCAACTAACAATCATTTTTTCAATTCATATCTACCTCCTCCAACTTTGGTAACACCATACTCTCAAGGAGATAATCAGGAAATGGAGCCAATGCAGGTAGCAGATCCTTCAATACTTCCTTCTGATGCTCTTCGTCCATTTCTAGGAGTGTATCCAATTCTCGCATTGTCTGTACAGGACCGTGTGTGAAGTATGGAGCATTCTTCATTGCATTGGCCGAAGCTCGCTGATTTGGATTTACATTCAGTAGGGACATTAGACTACTCTGTAGCATTTGAGGAATTCGATCCATTGACACAGGTTGCAGGTTCTGCACAATTGTCGCGTGGGTTGTTGGATTTCCATCTTCTACATGGACCAGTTTGAAGGTGGTTCCATTGGATTCCTGTCCCAGCGAGAAGAGCTCCCAGATCACACAACCAAGTGACCACATATCAGTGGATACAGTGAAGTTCCCAGGAGGTGTTGACAGCTCTGGAGCTGAGTAACTCATATCTGGTGTAGCTGCAAAGCGATTGAATGGCTAGGATTAACGCTATTCAAAGCACCTACCACGGAACCACAGTCCAAAAGATAGCGAGTAGATCCGACTTCAGTGGACAGGGAGAATCCAAAACCGGCCAGTTTCCAACTACCATCAGGAGTAATCCAAATGTTCTCAGGACAGAGATCCAGATGAACGAGCTTGGCTGTATCATGTAAAAACATTAGACCATCACAGAGATTGATCTAGTCTCAACACCAAGACGTAAACTTACAATTCCACAGGTTACCTCAAATGGAGAGAGATTCTTCTCCTTGATGTCACTTGGAATGTTCTCAACAGGAAGATTCGTGAAGTTGTTACACATGTTGGCCAAAGAACAAGTAACTCGTTCGGTTACAAAACAAATCTCCTTAGGATTTTCGGGCATCACCTCAATCATTTTCAGTGTGTAGGGATGACGTAACCTTCAACTTACAGAAAAACCACCAATCTGTACATTGTCATCTTCTTAACATCCTGACGCAACAAATACATAAAATCATCTTTATAGGGCTTGTCTTCTGGAACAAAATAGCTCTCCTTGAAGATAAATACCGAAACTTCCTCATGAGTTGCTTTACGAACTGCATTGTACACCTAAAAGGATTACAAATTCATTCTATCTGATACTTTCCAGCAGAAGTGAGGTCCACCTGTAGCAACCGGCTTACTCTCCACAATATAGTTTTTATCGACCTCGCTGCCGAGGGCAATCTTCATCATACGTTTCAGCATTCTGAAAACCTCGTATTACGAAAGATGCGAGAACAATGAGAGAAAAAAGTGACTATTTCTGGAAATGAATCGCTAACAAACAGATCCAATGATCGATTTTGTCTTTTTTTTCTAAGAGCGCCAAGTATTCTTCTGTCAACTTTTCAATTGTACGTTGGAGAAGGCATAATTCACCTAGTTGGATCATACCTAATCCTAATTTCCATAACCAAAATATACTCTTTCGAAGTAGAGATTGGGCTTTTCTTTGACTTGATGAAGGAAGAGGATTGAGAACGAACAATGGATCTCTTCTCATTGACATAATTTTCTGTTCTAGAACTGTTTCAGCAGCATCGTCTGTTTCTTCCACCCACGTTTCCTCCTCTTTCGATTCTCCTTTTCGTTTTCTTAGAACTGAGTCGCTTACATCACGTTTCTGAGTTGACTTCGGAAAATCCGAAGGTTGGAGTTCTTTTGTTTCCCGAATAGCACAAGTGTCTCCACTGCAATATCTTTAATATGAACAGCATCAAATACTACATACAGTTTGTATAACGGAGTGAACTCTGCATCAATTGGAAAGCGAGAAATGGAGTTGCCTCTTGTGATGCTATTTCCGACCGTTAACTCAAATATACCCTAGAAATGATAAAAAATGAAACAGTTCCTTCCTCACTCCACAATTCGTTGAAGGCCTTCTTTTTCAAAACGTAATCTCTGGAATCTTTCAGAATTCTGACGAGAAGGCCATCAATCTGGTTACATAAAGAATCATATTCAGCCATTTCTCTCATTTGACAAACAAACAGTCCTCCTAAATGATAATTACTCGTAAATTTCGTATCCATCACATTCTGAGTCATCCAACTCCAGCCGCTTCTTCTTCTCTATGGAGTATTTCTCTTCTCCTTTTCGTTTTTCCTTCTTCTTGGGTCCCAGAACTTCTCTCATTATAGCCATTTCTTCTACATCCTGATTATCCGTTTTAATCACTTCTGTTGCAACATGTTCTTTGAAACGCTGTAGACACATTATGCGTGACTCATTTGGTTCGTTGCTCACCAAACGATATACCTGAAGCGTAGAATTCTGTCCAATTCGATGACTTCGATCGATTGCTTGTAAGTCGACATACGGATTGTAGTTATGATCAACAAGAATCACAGTCTGTGCAGCCGTTAGTGTTACACCATGTCCACATACTCCAGTAGTTGCTAACAGCAATCTCACTGAACTGTCCAACTGAAACGACTCAACAGCATTCATGCGTTGTTCGTTTGACATTGAACTTGTGAGAATCACATATCTGAGATTGGAATAGCGAGTCAACAGTTGAGAATCAATGAGTTCCAGTACTTTCGGATGTTGTGAGAAGAGAACTGCCTTGCTCACAGAATCATTCTCAGCCGTATCGGTATAGTCACCTATCGATAGTGACTTCTCGATCAGCAGTTTGAGAGCAGTAAACTTTCCCGAACAGGAATAGGACTGAAGTGAGGAAAGAGTAGAATTGGAGAGACTGGAAATTAGAAATGAACCTAACCAATACCCTAAGGAATTCAAACAGGGTAGTAACAAAGGATGAGTGGCTACTGCGATGGACCAAGTTTGGAGTTGAGAACGGTCTTTTTCTGTGGCCTCATTACTATTCAACCATTGTCGCATTCCCTTCAAGCTATTTATTATTCACTCTGTCATCCTTTACACAAGGTTCTGTTCTTCACTTAAAGGACACTCCAAATCACTAATGCATTTGGAAGGAATCTCCAATTTCACTTCTTCTTTTGTTCGACGAAGTAGGAAGGGAGCAATCGCTCGATTCAATTCTTCCAATCTCTCATTCCCTTTTACAATCACATCTCGATTATGAGAACGATAACTTTGACAAATGGGTCTAATATAATACTCAAAGAACGAATCATAATCGTCAAAGAAGTATGGTGCAATGAATTCAAACATCCCAAACACATCATCAAGACAGTTCTGAACAGGAGTACCTGATAACACCAAGCGATGGTTAGCTTGAACTGATCGTGCAGCAATGGCTAGTTGAGATTCAGAGTTTCGAATTAAATGACCTTCATCCAACACACATACTTCCCACGGTTCAAGGAGAAGAGAGTTGTGTTTGTTGAGTTCACTTCGAAGAGTCGGATAGGAAAGGATAACACAAAGACGTCCCATTTTCATCAGTTCTTTGATTCGTTGTACTTCCTTCTCTCGTGTAGAGGAATTTGGAGCATAGCTATTTCTGATCTCTCTCCTTCATACCTACACACACACATGCAAGAGAGAATCACTCACAAATTTCTTGATCTCCTTCACCCAGTTTAGAACCAGACTCTTTGGACAGACCACACAACAATTAACGCCATCACTTATACAAGCAAGAGCCACAGCCGCTTGAGCTGTCTTTCCCAAACCCATTTCATCACAGAGAATACCTCCAGATGCGATACCTGTTAGACAGTTCTTCAACAGCCATCGGACACCTTCTAATTGATAACTAACAATGATGAGAAGAATGAAATCTTACGGACGAAGAGGAAGAAGAGGTTGGAATGGGAGTTGAAAGGAGTCATATTCTGATTATCAGTAAAGAATGATGGAATACGATGAATCGACGTATTGTATGCTATCTCTTCTTTCTCCAATTGATTCTTTGACTCTTGCCATTTCTGGTATAACCATGAATTTGGACGAAGTACAGGCTGCAGATCAATGAGAGGAAGAAGAAGTGCCATCAAGCGTAACAAACGAGCATGGAGAAACGGATCTCGATTCGAAGAAGCAAGTTTGGAACGAATAAGGTTACAGAAGAATGAAGCAAACACTACGTAAAATGATATATGAGAGCTTAATGAGAGTATTAGATCAATTGTATGAGTGAGAATCCGAGGATCCTGGAATGATTCCAATATTGTCTTCAGAGACCACAAGAGACGATCAATCCAATCTTCATTCAGTTGGTGACTCATCAAGATGCATTCAGTGAGTTGATGATTCATGCCTCTTGACGCAACAGGAAGAACTTCAACCAATCGATGAAGAAATTTAATAACAAACTCACCACACATGTCTGGATTGGAGCAGCCCTCAACAGCAGCACACGCTAGCCGTATACTCTTGTTCTGATCCTCTTCATTCCCTTCCAAACCATGAAATATCATTCCAGTGGCTGTGGACCAGGTTACAGTCCAGTTATCTCCATCAGTAATAACGCGCAATAGTGTTCGAAGAACCTGCGCGTCCACCTTTCCATTTGGAATCATACAACAGTTGGAGACAACACGTTTTGTGATGGAGACGGATGGAAGAGGAATAGCTGCACAGATCACAGTATGAAGAAGAGAAGGACATGGGATCTGAGCAAGAATATGATGAACTTGTGAAAGAAGACTTTTTAGAAGAGAAGGATCTGGGGATAGATAAAATGAGTCTAGTGATTGAAGATACGAAAGAATTAGAGATGAATGGTGTTGTTGTTTCTTTGAATAAATCATGGAATGAAATCTCACTTGAGTCTCTTCTATCAATTGGAATATGGTACGTATTTGTCTTGTGAGTACAACGAGAGTTATTAGTTCTATTCTCATAACCAAGATCCATTCATACCATCTTCAGATTGTGATGAGGTTTTAGCTTGTTCAATAATGGCAAGAACTTCGTCCTGAGAGTGACTCATGAAAAATGATGGAGAAATAGATGGGAATAGAGAAGGAGTATGACGGAGTAATTGCTGAAGAGATCGATATTCCATTAGGAATGATTGAGATTCGAGAATCCATTCATTCTCCCTTTTCTCTTCATTCACAATTTCTCTATGAATAATCAAATTCATCTCTCTCTGATATTCGATTCCCCATAACATATGAAGTATCTTCTCTAGGACTCCTTTATGTCTCATTATGAGGAGGATCCAATCTCTTTCTCCATTCACTATCATTCTATCAATTGGTAGTAGGCATTCACAGATATCTATAATTGCCTTTGCAATGTCTCCTTGTTTCCAAAAACACCATCCAATTTCTCCTTCTCCTTCGAATGGTACAGCTTCCTTGATTCGTTTCATATCAATAGATTGTGAAAAAATAAATTGAATATTCTTCAGAGAAGCAAGAAGATTGATCAGTCCCTTCACAGCTATCGTTTGCATCTCTCGGTCTCTTTCACGAGCGATAGCATCAATCAATAGGATTACAATCCATCGACATCCAACACTCTCTTTCCATTGTCCCATCATCGCTTGACCCTAATTGTTACACTTTTCTCTCTTCATCTACAGTTTGAATCATGCATTGATATACCCTCATTCTTACACTATCACTACGTGAATGAGCATAGAATGCTTCTAGAGTGAGTAATAGTTGTATTCCTGTTACAGACTCCTCAATTACTTCTCCAAATAGTGTCTTTCCGAAATCTTCAGATCATTCTCATTTCAATTTGGTACAGGCTACAATGCGTCGAAAATCCTCAAAGACACAATCTGATAGAAGGACGGGAATAAGTTCAAAATATCCAGAGAGAGCACAACACCATTCCGAGAGGTAATTGTGTCTTCCAAGAACATGGCAGATTTCTACAGCCATCGAATGAACTACATTCGAGCTGATCTGATTGCATTTGATTCCTTCAACCAGAGGTTTTGCAAGGACCATTTGTACAGCAGGATTCCCATGAGAGAACAATGAACCCATAGCCTGACTCATAGTATCAGTAATGTGTTGGTTATCCACACATGCAAGAATATGAGCAAGGGCAAATTCCCACACCCACTCTTCTCCTTGTTTCCATTGATGCTGTGTGATAAGAGTGCAAGTGACATGACAGAGAGTATTGGAGAGGACTTCGTCATCTTTCATAAGTTCTTGAAGTGCTTGGACTGCAGCTTCAAGCACAGGTGCTTGAAGGATATCATTAGAAGTATCCATGAAGTGATCACTGCAAATAAGAATGAAAAGAACATAAGCAAGTATGTTATACATCTAGTGAGAATGAGTGAACAATGCATACTGAACGAGGAATAGCATGATGATGAATGAAGGTTTGAAGAAGCAAACAACAACCATGTCGAGTTTCCCAAGCATCATTAACACATCTATATGACAATATATGCAGAAATATACTGGAAAATACAATCGTAAAGTAATGAACCTAATTCATTTCCTTGAATGTCTTGTAAGGGATTAAGAAGCTGTTGCAACCAAAGATGTTTTAATTCCTTATGAGGTGTACTATGAGGAATTACTGGCTCAATATCCTCTTCCTTAATAAGTGGGACATTGGTTCTCGCCGAGAGGACTCGCTCTGCATCCATGATTTCAGTATCATTGATGTCTGAATCACCTTCTTCCTTAATAATCATCTTCAATTTGGATTGGATCTGTTTCATCGTATCCATGGTGGCTACAGATTCCACCTATACATCATAAAGTGTATGACAATTGGACTTCTCTGTCACTTGTAATCCAATTCTGCATTTGACGAATAGAAGAAGATGAAAGCACATCCCAATTTACACCCGGAAACTTTACCTGTATTTGGAATTTGGATATTAATAGAACAACATCAAGCAACTGTTGAGCAACAATTCGTTCATCCCATTCTTTGGAGTAAACCATTTTCCGAATCTACTTTGAAAATGTATTCAAAATAGTACGTGATGCATAATAACCTTAACAGAATCTCCATTCTCTTTACTCAACGTAATCAAGCTTTGCTTTGCAGAAAGAACGGTTGCATTGTTTTTACCTAATAAAATACTACTCAAATTGACATACTAAACAGAATGTGAATCAATGTGATGATTCGACTATCAGTTTGGATATGATTCATATGAAACAAGAATAATATAAGAAAAAGAATCAATCCACAGTCGATAACA
>NW_014569299.1:0-16044 GCF_000743755.1 Blastocystis sp. subtype 4 | reverse complement strand
GATGATGTGTGCTGTGAGGATGATGTCATTGAAGCTATCACTCAGTTCGAGGATGAGGTCCAGTCCACTGAGGTTGCCTCCTTCAACAAGTTCTCTTAAATGATGAGATTTTGTTTGTTTGCTAGTATCGTTTTTTTTCGCAAGGGAGCAGAATTGGGTTAGATTGCGACATAATGACCCAAATGTGTTTTTCCTCAAAACTCTTCCAATCTAAATACTAGAATGGATGTTGATGCTATAAATGTGAGGGCTATTATGATGTCCTCTGATGTTTCCGAAGAAGAAAAGATTCTTGCACTGGCTCAGATTTTGGAATCAATCGACTCTGGTCATGCTTTCCCTCAGCTAGTGACTGATTCTCTGATTGCTGTATCTTGTCGAACTCGAATTTTACCAAATAGTACGGAATTGATCGTAAACAAGGTTCATCATCAATTAAGATGCTTTCGTACGAACTTTTGGGAGCTATTGCATCTGATGGAGATGCAAAGGCCTCTGAAGGTATTATGGAAAGTGTGAAGTATGATCTTGCCAGTTTGCTTCTATTTCTCTTCTAATACCTAGATGCATCTGGAGAAGTTGTGTATTCGGCTCTGGATTCTTTGAACTCTCTTACTGGAAGTTTCTTAGTTCGTTTTGTTCACACCATTGATGTGATTGTTGTAGTATGGATACCATATGTAGATGGAGAGAATTGTTCGAAAGTCTTTGTCTAATGATTACCCTATGGTGAGAAAGCAGGCTGTAAGTGTTTTCTCTCTCCTTGCCCTTCGTTGTCTCTGTGCTTTATCTGGAATTGCATTCAAGGTATATTCTATGCTGATTCTCTCATCAATAGGATGAAGCTTATGATTCCTCTCGTGGTCGAGCTGAGCAGATTCAGGAAACAGTCACTAAATGCCGTGAGATTCTCCGTTGTGTTGCTGAAGCCCTTCTTGATCCTGATCCTCGTGTGGTTGCCGAATGTTGCAAGTCACTCTATATGCTGATTGAGGAGAACAATACTCACATCTATAGCCGTATTGATGAAGGATTCAACTATCATACTAGTGAAGAAGCTCGAGAAGTTGTGGTTGTTTCTTTGTGTGATGTATAGACATTGACAATCAGTCCTTCGTTGGTTTGGGACCTGATTCCTGATGTGGGTGAGTTGCTCTTGGCTCAGACGTACACGATTGCTTCGCGACTCCAACAAGTGAAAGGTTTGGAAGCTGCCTATATGATTGAAGCCATAAGTGAAGCTTTGCTTCTTGCTTTGAAGTTTAATGAGGCAGCAGGATATGAATGGACTCCTCGTATGATTCGTTTGGAGCATATGGCAACTCCTCAGATGGTATGATTTTTGGATTGGTCTCATCTTAAGGTGCCTTGTGATGAAGTGGCCTGTTACTGGGTGCGAGAAGTTCTTTCAAGTCATCTTTGTGATGGTTCTGCTGAGTCAATGTTTATGGCAGCCAAATACACTATTTTGCTGGCTCATTACAAGTTGATGATGGTAAATAAGCAGGCATGGGCTTGTGCTGCATTTGTTGCTCTTATGCGTGTCATGCAATCAAAATATGGTACGATTGGTAAGCATTCGATTCATCTGTAATTCTAGACCCTGTTCAAGTTGCTGAATTGCTTGTGATTGCTATTCAGTATCTTCCTAAAGATCTTTATTTCCCTACGAATGATAGTATCATTCAGAGTCTCTATGGTCAGACGGGTATTCCCTCAACACGTGATCTGATTCTAATAAGTCGAGATATGGATCGAATTAAGAAGGAAATGTTTAATATTCCAACTGTATCTGTTTGCTATCGAGCGATCTATAGTGTGAGAGTAGGTATTGAAAGTGAGAGTAAGTGATAGAATGTAACAAAGCGTATTAGTCTGTTATTATCAATGGCTCGTTCTCTTGTCAAGAGTATGCTTCGTGAGGGTAATACTGACTATGCTCAAAAGATCATGCGATCTGTCTTTATCACCAATATCTTCACTCAGGATGATGGTGATGTGTTCAAGGAGGAAGTATCTTTGATTGATTTCTCCTTATATTTAGATTGTATCGTCTCTTCTTGCTGCTGTTAGTGATGAAAAACCAACTGCTTCTTCTACCTTAGCAGAACATCGTATCTGGACAAAGGTGGCTCTGAATATCCTATTCTCAACTTCTGTATCCTTCATTATGTCCTCTAATTCATAGGAATGTCTCACATGGAAGTCTTCCTCAGGTACTGCTGCTGATCGTTATCTGAATGCTCTCTTCAGTGTTGGTTCCTTCATTAATGAAGACAAGATGGAGAAGAAGAATGTTATACTCACTCCAAGTTCACCTCATACGCCAGAGTTTGAAGAAGAGGAAGATGAGCCTGCTGCTTTGATATTCCAACGTGTTTTGAAGCACGACATTTTGCAAGTATTGCCTTTGGTGGAGGATCCTTCTCTTCGTCTTCAAGCTATCTGGATTCTGGCTCAGTTTGTGGTCAGTAACGATCTTCAAAAGGTCCTACTAGGTCTTGTGTTGCAACGTCTGCGCAAGACTGATACTCACACAGTGGTGCTGAGTGAGAAATATGCAATGTTCCAACATGTATGAATGAATGATAAACTTGAGTTTAGACATCGTTAGCTATGGCTGGAAGTATCACTGAGGATGAGCAACATGCCTCCAGTGATGATCTTGTGTTATCTGATTTGCTGTTGCGTTGTGTACTTCATATCGTGAGTGATAATGAAGAACTTGCTGTGGTTGCCTATCGTGCGATTCAAGAGTATTTGAAGCGAAAGGATATTTGTACTCTTGTACGAGAAAAGTGAGTTTCAATCCCTTTCTTTATTCCTAGTGCTATGAATGTTCTTGCTCGTATTTCTCTCTCTCTACCAAAGGAAATGAGAGAGTCGAATGAGATCGAAGAGGGTTGGAATGGAAGGAGGTATTGATGTGTAGATATGCGAATTAACACAATCTATTCGTTTGTGGGAAGCTATTCACCAATCCAGGATACGGATGCTACAAAGCAACAGACAATTCAGAATATTCATGATGCTGCTGAAGTGTATCGTCAGTCTATTCAGAATGCTTTAGTAACCACTCATACAGAGCAGAGTGATGAAGCAGCTGCTATGAAAGGTGAGTTATGAAACGGAGAATTAACAGCTAGCTCATACGAAAGCATTAGTGTATAAGTCACCGGCTGTTCATATCCGTTCAACCTTGTCAGGAGGTTCTGATCCTCTTTTGATTGTGGGTAGTTTCCGTCCTCAGTCTGAAACCCATCAATTGATTCTTCGTATGACTCTGTACAATGCTACACATATGGACATGAGTGGTATTGCGTAGGCAGTGTATGGTTCTTCTTATTCTTAGAGTTACTGTGGCTGCTCAAGGAGCTCTGAGTATGTCTTCTCTTCGACGCTCAGCTCACTTTGACATGAAGGGAGTTCTACGTCCTCGTGCTTCGGTTACTTGGGAAGCTCCATTAGAAGTGAATCGTTTCGAACGAGGTACCGCTCAACCTCTGGTGACACTGCGCAAGGGTGAGGAAGATGTTCATATGCTTGATGGGTCAATCAAGGAAGGTACTGGCGATCTGGTGCTTCCTTACACTCCTATTCAGATTAAGTTTACAGACTTGCTGCTGCCTCCTCCTTCTCATTTGCTACAGACACAGAACTTCCGCTCATTGTGGGATCGTCTTGGCAATTCAGTTTTGATTGATGCAATTATTGATCAACCTGAGGGACAGATTCTCTCTGAACATCTGGCTTGTGAACGTGTCCGAGGTCCTGAACAAGCTGTTGGTTATGTGACTTTGCCTGAGATTCCTACTGGAAACCATATGCAGGCAGCTGGTCTGAGTCGTACTTGGAATGGTGACTGGCTTGCTTATTACTGCATTGGAGCGTATACTGTACGACCTGAAGAGATCCAGACCGCTTCTGGTACTGCTACTGACACAGCCTCAGCAACAGCAACTGTGACTCCAACTCCTATGGAAGGAGAGGTAAAGAAGGTGACAGGTATTTGGCGTGTTCAGTATGAGTTCCGTTCATCGAGTGAGCAAGTTATGGAGGCCTTGCGTGCAAATACGCAGATGTGGCTTGATGATTTGACAGATGAGCAGGTAACCCTCGTTAATCTTTACAACAATTGTATGGACGAGAATTATCGTAAGCTGGAGAGTGTTGAGTTCACTGGACTCAGCAATATGCAGATTGAATCGGATATGACAACCGATGATGTTCTGTATAAGTGGAATTTGATGAAGAGAGCAAGAAAGAATCGTTATGTTGAGGTGGAAGAGGAAGAAACGGATCAGGAACATGAGGTGGTGGCTGATGAAGACATTTGAATTTGAAGCTGTTTGTTTACTAAAACAAGGTCTTCAGTTATTTTGATTGCTCCTGTAGTTTTGTAAAATAGGTATTCCATACATCTGCTATACGAGCTGTGTCATTGCTCTTAGAATTATATATGAAAGAAACCACTACTACTTCAATCAACTGTTCCATGTTCCTGTTTAGCTGTTTTATTCCTCCAATGATTTCCTCAAGTGACTAAGAATGAAAACAATTAGAAATATCAAACCATAGTAATCTCTTCAATAAGTCGCTTCTTTTCAGCAGATTCTGGTGTCTAGAAGTGACGTCCTCCCAACAATCTAACAGAATTCATTTTACCAAAAAGAAATTTGAACAAACAAGAGCAAAACAAACTTGGAATATAACAGTTCAAAGAATCATATCTTCAAACAGATACGTTCCCACCCTTGATTTCCTGAGTTGGAGCAGGTCCATCTGTAGCGGGTGCACTAGAGGAAACATTCTCGGAAGATCCAGCTTCTGAAGCGAAGGATACTGCAGAAGACGACTCTACAGAAACGTTTTCAGCAACAATTCCTTGAGGTGTAGGTGCGACAATATTGTCATTCTGGGTTACAGTATTCTTGGAGATCAGATTCATCACTCCCTCCGTAACATATTGCGTGCCCACAAGAATTCCTTTAACAATGAAACTTATCACAAACTTTGCACCCTAAAGATGATTCTTCAACTCTGTACTTACCTCGGCTGTCTTTTCAATTACACGACTCTCCTTAAACCACTGTACAGCACTATCACATCCTTCCTTAAAGTGTTTCGATGCATGCCCATCAGCAAAAAACTCCTTCACATTGTTCACTCCCTTATCATAGGACTCTCTCAGTTCATCAGCAATATGATACTTTTCATTCATTTGATTGGCCTAAGTATTACCCATTGTTCTTATCACTACATAAGCCCGTATTTCATTAAAGGTCTTGTCAACTGCTGCAGCGAAAGAAGGAGTGCTCTCTTGTTGGCTCTGTGTTTGTTCCGAAGCAATTGGGGGCACTTCCTCTCCTTGGACTTGTGGTTGACCCTGTCCCATGGTGGACGAACTCATTTCAGGAATCTCTGTCTCAGCGGGTTCCTCATTCACTTCTTCTCTTTGCACTTGTACTTCAACAGTAGGATTCAATTGACGAATCATATTAAATTCAGCGGCAATATTGTTCAAACGGGTAGCAATTAAAGCTGCTTCTTCTTCTGTACAATCCTTCTTCGCTACATCTAGGATGCTCATTGCTTGAATTTGTCTGAATAATAAAGGTTATATCAAAGAAATTACTTGGAGAGACATCCCTGAATGTTTCCCTGGAGTTGATCCATATGAGCTTGATGCAGCAGATTTTCGACTTCAACTTGATACGACATGATTTAGATTCTATAAGCACAAGATAAAAAATAATGATCCCAGAAAGGGATTTGGTATGACTTTCCAGTTTAACTCGCTACTTGATTGGATGATGGTTTCATGTTCTTTGGTAGAACTTTCCGGAATTTCACCCTCTTTAGGGAATAGGAGTGATGGTAATATAAATGGTGAGGGTAGTTCGTCGAAGAATGTTTGAAGAATCTGGTATTCTTTCCTATTATGCTCTCCATCCCATGTACAATAATGCATAACATAAACTATCGTAATCAGATCCCTTTCCATCGAATTCCACAAAAAGGCACAAATCATTCTTTTCGATTAATCTTGTGGGAAAGACATGGCATCGGCAGATAGTATTCGATTCTCACGAGTCATCGAGCTATCTAAACAATATAGCGAGTTAGACCGTTTCCGTCAAGATCTTCACGGTCTCTATGTTTTACCACGCGAAAAAGATATATTCACTTGGGATGGAATTATATTTGTCTCAGAGGGCATTTGGTCAGAAGGCATTTTCAAGTTCACGCTTCGGATATCACAAAAGTAAGAATATTGCTTGTTGAAAATCCTTTAGATCAAATCATGGCTCAATCCCTGTTGTTACTTTTGTTACTCCTCTGTATCATCCATTTGTGAACCCTAGAGTTTGAACTATATTCCATTATCACTTATAGACCAATTGTTTGGATGTTCAATACATATATCCGCAATGGAGAACAGATGAAAATCCCTTAGTTAATTTATTAAAGAAGATTGTGAATATGTTTCAAGTGAGTTCATTCGATGTGAATCTGTCTCCAAATGGTGAAGCAGCGAAATTGTTTGTGTGTTTCGTGTTTATGATAAATAGTTTTGTTGATAGTACGAGTAACGTTGTGAAGAAGGAAATCTTCAAGAAGATACGAGAGTGCGTCGAAGTGAGTGTTAAAACTCGCAATGATCCAATCCCTGGAAGTAGTCTTCTATTTGGAAAGCCAACCGATCGAGATACAGAGGAATATCGGCTTGTAACGCAGGTTCTGCAGGTAGAATAGTTTCATTTTGTTCTAATTGTTTGTTTTTATTTTAGTTCTTGTTAACGAGTTTCATGTCTTATACAGAGAGTCCTCCAAGCAAAAACCCATTCGATATATTACAATATCCTTTGATTATTACTATCATCTGCTTACCTTAATGGACTACGATTGATATCGTAAATAAACAGTTTCATTTGGTGCTCAATGATGTAATTATTCAGAATCAAAGAGTTGCCTTTGGATTTCTCTTTCCGAGTGTGGAAATCGCTCTAGCTGTATCTATTTTTGGTTATTGTCCTATAGATAGAGTATGACTGAGTTGGACGTGTGTTTTGAATCAATCAATAATGCAAACTTGTTGAGTTGTGGTGATCTTCCATTCAGAACTGACGATACATCGATTATTGAGTGTAATCTCCTCACACAATTACGGCATTATCTTCCGTATCTCATTCAACAAGGATACATCGTAAGGGGTTCAATTATGTAATTATTTAGGGGTTTGGGAAGCTTCTAAACGTTATCGATCAGCTCTTTTCCGTATCTGCATTTATGAATGTTAATGCATAGACGAAGACTCGTATTGATATCGATGTTGAACTTATTTCATCGTTTCATCTATTTTTCTTGCTCAATTTCTTTTATATCATGGAATTGCAACAAGTTAACTGTAAACAGCAAGCTTGTTTTATCATCTCCAATTCCAATGTAATTGATATTCGAGATTCTGCTTCTCGTGTGTTTCAATCTATTTATTCGTTTCCGAATATGGAAAAAGTGCTGTGTTATAAGACAGGTGCCTGTCATCTCCCCCAAGTCTTATTCGTGTTTGTGAATTCAACCGGATGTCTATCACTCCAGTATTCTATTCATACATGCTTCATTGTAGATATCTGTCTTCTGATGGATCTATTACGACTCTCAATGATTCACTCACCTCTCTTCTTACTGACCCTCTGTTTACTATAAGTATTCTTCAGAGATATGAGATTCTCTATGTTTCTACACAGTGTATTGTAGAGAAAGCGAATAAGAGTGATGAATAGGGTGATTGGCTTGAGAGGTATCTCAGTTCTGTTTCATCTCTTGTTGTTATGAATGACCTCCAATTGATTGAGAAGAGTTTATTTATTGATATTCTCCAAGTGTCAAGTCATGGAAAGAGTATTCTCTCCTTTATCATATTGACTTTTAGTACTAATTGATAATACTACCTATTTCTCTTCTCTTCAGGTATTTCTTCCTTTCCAGTCTGTGGTTCGAAAGAATAATGATCATCAATTGAAGAAAACTGTATCATGGTTCCACAATCGTCATTCTTCTTATGAGTGTTCATCATCTTCAAGTCTTCAATATGAATCATCGAATCATCAAGTGATGAGTGAAGTATCTGATGTTTCGATCATGAATGAATCTCCTCCAAGTGAAAGGAAACCTTCTCAGTCAGATATCAATTTTTCTCAACAAGAAACACAGTCTTCTCAAGTAGAGATCAACCCTCTTCAACAAGAAACTAAGCCTCCTCAACAGGAAGTACAATCTTCTCAGTCAGAAACCAAACTCCCTCAATCAGAGATCAAACCTCTTCAACAAGAAACCAAACCTCATCAACCAGAAACCAAACCTCCTCAACCAGGAACTAAGTCCAAAACAAAACATGTGACTTCCAAAATGAAATTTGATAATTCTGTTCGCATCATTGAGATCCTCCGTGGTGAAAAGTATAGTTTTAGCAGATATGTTATTTGTAGACCGCAAAGTCACATCAGTACTTTAGGTATCCTTACACATCTGCCTTACGAGTACTATCCAGCGATTCGACTCTATAATAACAGTAATGTACTAATCCGTTTTGTTGATATCCTCTTTTCTATTTCAGTTATCACTTAACATGCACTATATCAACTTCCAGCCACATTCTCAGATGATCAGAAGCAACTGATATCTCAGTGGACTGAGAGAATGTTAAGCCTATTTAAGCAGACAGTAATGGATATTGCTATTGATGAGATGGTGGCTCCTTTGCTTCCGCGTAATCAGCGTGCTATTAGTGATGATTCTACTCTAAGTGATCTAATTGACTGGTCATCACTTCAGAACTCACTATCGTTTGATTCGACTGGTATCACAATACTTGGTCATTCATTCTTAGTCCCATCATCCTTGCAGATTCAACCTGAGAACTGTTGGGAGATTCTGAAAGCTGGAGGATCACTTGAAGATCGAATTGTCTATACCACATACAAACCAAATTTCTATGGTTTTGTAACAGTTGATTCCACTCAACATCCTTCTTCACACATACGATCGTCATCAAAACGGTATTCATTTTGATTTGCTGTTATTTCAGATATATAGACTGTTATAGTTCTTTTTCTCTAGATCAACAACAGATTGATCTTAATCAGCCCATGCTGTGTGTAACTCTGATTCCTCCTCAGATGCGAATTACTATGCGTGATTATCTTTACTCCAGCATACATTCATTTTCAATAGATGATCCTTCATTCTATGATTATTTCTTTGTCAATGAAGACACATTTCAACCAGAATCCCTTTTATTGAGCAGTTATTTGAATTTATCAAAGGAATCTCAAACATCAGAAATGGATTCAACAATGGCAGCATACATCATTCCTCAACTTGCACTTGTTTGTCCTCTTCGTTTCATGATTTGGAGATCTCTCAATTATCTTCCATCCGTATTGAATTACTTGAAGCATGTTCATGAAATCGATCGATTCATTCAGTTCCTTCAAACCCCTCCACAAGTGAATATGACTTATCAGCAACTACTTGAACCTTTTACTGCCAAGGATATGTGGCAATCCTTTAATTATGATATTCTTGAAACATATGGAGACAGTTGGATCAAGTAAGTCTTTCGAGGGATGATTATCATCAGGTTCTATACAGTTACGTATCAACTTCTATCTAGTAGGTTATCTACTATTCAAGCCTATATTACGTGGAAATCACGAGCTGTCAGTAATTTGATTCTTGCCACTAAAGGCAAACAAAAGAAACTTGACTCAATCATTCGTTCACGTGATCTGTCTTTCTATTGGGGTGATCCAAGGATATTCTCAACCAATACGATTGCTGATGTCTTTGAAGCTATCTTTGGAGCGATTGCCTTTCACCACAATGATATCGATCTGGTTCTGGCTTCGAGCAAACTCTTGGACCCTGACCCCGATATAACAAATCTAATGATTGAGTTCTATCGAAATGGAGCTCTTCCTATATCTATTACTGAATATCTTCCTAATGAATCAATCAGTTTAAATGATCCAATTATTCATAATAGAATAGCAATACTAGAATCAGTTCAGAAGTATAACTGTATTGGCTACTCCTCTCTAGGTATGCATATAAGAACAAATCGGTTCTCTGTAAGATATTCACGACTATACCAACTAAGAAATCTACCTTCGTGAAGGAGGTAAACAATGTATTCTTTGTTCTCTCTAGTTATGTGAATACTTTGGTGATGCAGTCATCGAGTGGATTCTCATAAGAATGATTATTCGACTTGATCAGTGTCATAGTGTTCCCAGAAGTAACCTTATCAAGGACGAAAACCAAGTTGGTATTTCTCCTTACACTATAACCTGTTTGGATTTCATTTCTCCTTTTTATTAGCTCTCAAAAGTTTTCTATTATCCAATGAACATTTTGGTGAAATCGTAATTCACTCAGGTCTCTACAAGGTTCTGGAGATGACTCCAAGTCTTCAGAAGTCTGTAGGGGGTGTCATCTATTATTCATTTAGATTGATTGGATACAATCCCTTGATCATGATGTGTGCTATAACCGAGTGAGTATCCTTCAGTACAAGGATTGCTGTACCAGAATAGCACAATGCAATTATGTTATGTTTCCCAATTCTCAAGGCTGTGGAGCTCGCGGTGATGCTAAGAAAACTCCCATTGCAACAGTAGCTATTATTAATTCTATTTCCCTAGAAATTGAATGCAGAAGTGAAGAAGGATGTCGACAATTCCATTGCTCACATTCAGCGAATACCTAAAGTAAGATAGTCAAGGAACCTTGATTCTAGACATTGGGAAACCTCTTTGAATCTACATTAGGAGCCTTGTTCTTGGATGCAGGCTTCGATGAGTAAGGATATTGTGGGACTTAGAGGTAAAGGTGCTTTAAAAGGTATCAACATTGGTTCGAACAGGATCTGAATGATGGTCTATCGTCTGGTTCTCTTCAGATCTTTTCTATCAGCGCTTTGAAAGTAGTATCCTATTCTTTATTACAAGTTAGGTTTGTTTGGAGTATCTTGGTGAAAGTATTACCAAGCTAAAACTATGTAAAGATAATACTGCAAGTAACTTGCAGTATCAGCTTCAGCTAGAATCGAAACATGGAAATGTTACCCTTGCTCGATTAGAACTGTTTTCTTTACTCGATTCAAGCAAAGAAGATATTATTAGAGATGTTCTGAATCGACTTGCTTTTGAGAATATCTATTCTTGCGTTAAGAATATGGAGTCTTAGATAGTGTTTCCTATAAACACCTTTCACAGTAATCAATTCACAGACTCACTCACACCTTCAGTTGATTGAACAGGTTCATTGTTCATTTCTGTATTATCTTTTGGTTCTTGTTCTACCACTGTTTGTTCTGGCACCGACTTCTCTTGTTCTGACGTCTCTGAGTCTGGAATTGGTTTTTCCGAAGCATTATCTATTATTTCTTTCTTTGGATTAGGCACTTCTATCTCTTTCTTTGGTGTTTCCGTTGAAGTAGATCCCTCTAACTCCTTTTTCGGCTCTTCCACAACTACAGTATTCTCTGATATAGTTGATGACTGTTCAGTAATACTAACAGTTCCATCATCAAGGTAATCAGCAACAATTTCCGAAGCCCTTCCCACAAGTAATGTTCCAGCGTCAACAGCCGTTTCTCCGATATTATGAACTGCCTATAATATCAAGATTAACAATACTTCAACTGTACCAATGTATGATACGACAGGGTTCTGGAAAAAGCCATTTACAATTCCTCCTATAAGTGAAATTAACTAAGAAGCACACACCAATACTCGTAACTGTGTGATGTAACCATGACTCGTTATTATGGAGTTGATCCGTATATAACTCAACATCATTTGCTCTATCTTTTACTGCATTGTATTCTTCAATTGTATTTGCCAGTATCTTATCCCATTCTTCTCTTTCGTCTTCTTTACAAGCTTCTTTGTTGAATTCAATTTCGTTCATCGCACGCAAATATCTAGATATCATTACCCATTCAATATCACACTTTAGAAGAGAATCCTTCACTTTTCCACGGATACTATCCATTCGTGCATCATGAAGGAGATCGTTAATTTCTATACGGGTAAGCATTCGTTTTATGGAATATGAATATCTATCAAACTAAGAATGAACTCCATACTTTTCTATGTATCCAATCAGCTTTATCGAATGGACTAGTACCAGGAAAGACTCACGACCCACATAATGGATACCAGTTCTAAGTGAAACAACTATGATGGAGTATCACTGTTGGGATTATTCCAAGAAGGATTCTAGAAAAAAGTCATGATCAGCTATAAGTGCAAATCAGGAACAAACAATTGTTAAATGACCACTAGCAACTGCTAAACTCGACTCACAAATGAGCCAATACATTATTCTCTACTCGTACCATCTGTAATATCAGCAAAGTTATCAATATTCATATTGGCAACAATCTTATCATAATCAACATACTGATGGTCAAAGATAACACCGAAGATAGCAAGTAAAATAATCAAGATGACAATGTAAGATTCAAAAACTAAATAGAAACTATTGTAATAGAATGTAAAGTAAAAGACTGTTGCTACACACATCATAGTATCAAAGACAACAGAAGCAATAAGATAAGTACCAGTCTTATTCGTTTTAGTACAATAGAAGCAGAGACAATCAATTATCAACATGATAACAGTCATCCAAAAACAAAGGGAGAAGGAAAAAGAGAATGGTGATGTCCTTACTACCAACATATAAGCCACATTGTATCCTATCAGAAATACAAAAGAAACAGGTGCATCACTAGTTAAAATAAAAATGAATCCACCCAAATGGAATAAGAAGACTACACACACTGTACTAAAGGTCACTCTTTCGAACGAGTCAAAGGTGGCAGCAGCACAATAGATAGGAATATATAGAAGAGATGATAATAAGAAGCATTTGCTTGTATCTCGTTTTTTATAACAACAATTTACCAAAAGAGAAACAGTCTTAATACCAATAGCAACACACATAGCAATTAAGCCATCATCATTAAAGAGATATACATCGATAAAGCATAACACAATACTCAAAATCCAATTAGTAACATAGTAACCATTATCTGTCGAAACCACAAAATACTCAATTAATAGTCCAGTGGCTGTTCCTATTACCATACCTGCAATCAGTATTACAATAGTAATTAGAGGAAATCCTTCTAAGAGTTTACAAAGCCATATATAAACTCCATAACAAATGGCTCCGGTAATTCCAGTAAATATGTGATATACAAAACTAGATAAAGTGGTGTAATAATTATTATGGTTTAATAAATCACTATGATAATTGAATGTCGCAATTAGTACAAGAATAATACCCAAAACAATGATTAAGATTCGTGTTATCAAATTCCACTTGAAATAATATGGAATGAATCCATCTAAAGCAATCATACCCAACGATACAACAATATGCAATACATAGTAACCATATGTCCAACTGCACACAAGAGCCACAAGTATACAGAAAACATAGATGGCTCCAAGACATTCAAGAACAGTGATTGCAGTTGTATAAGGTAATAACCACTGAACAGCCATTATTGTCAATCCAATCACATAACAAGCACAACAACAGATGACATGACCAACAAGTACAATGAAAGAACACCAACCAGAATCCTCATATTCGGATATACCAACACTGCAAATACAAATTACAAATCCCACAACTCCAGAAATAACTCCAGTCCATAACGGATAATCAAAATACAAAGGAATTAGAGCATCTCCAGAAATCAGGATTATTGATAGACAGACAAAAAATAACCAACCTCCATATTTCCATGTACATGCGACAACGATTACAATAATACTGATAAGATCTAGAGAACAGAACAGAACAACGAATCCATTGTTATGATTAGTAGCCCACTGAATTCCCTTGAAAATACCACATATTAGAGCAATAAGAAGATAACCACAGAAATGGACTAATAGTGGATTGAAAGCATGAAACCATTTATAGTTATCCTGAAGCTTGTCAAAGAAGACAACAATACAACAGACGGCAATGGCTGCCCCAACAATAGCCGCCATACACATGATAACTACATCCAACTTGAATACCATGCATAAGAATACATCGAGGAGTATTAAAAGACCAGCTAGAAATCCACAAAATGAAACAGCATTATAAGTCTTGACAAATAGAAATACATCATCCATCACTCCTCCATTTTCATACCAATTAGGCAAGCACCAACGACAACAAGGATGAAGAATCACATTGTTATCAAAACTCAAATACCCTTGATCAACTTTCAAGTATCCAAAACGCCAGTATCCAGAACGTCCATTCAAAGTACCTTTACCATGAGGACGATCATTAACCCATTCTCCAGAATAGTATTTCTCTCCATCTCGAAATACAGTACCTTTTCCACATCGATGATTCTGAACATACGAACCTTGATAAATCAAGTTACCTTGACGATCTTGTTCCATTCCATTTCCTTCTCTCCAAAATCCATTATCAATATCACCTGCATATTCTCCAATATACACACAATAACCATCTTCATCATATTGTATCATCTCACTTCCATTCATCTCACATATCACACGAACCAACTCATTGTTATCATATACACATTCCTTTATCACCATTTGATTCTTTATCATGAAACACAAACCATTCTTCATCACATTGGTTCGATCATACTGAGCAATCGAAACCAGATCATTTTGACAGTTTCGCTCTTCACAATATCCAGGATGATCGTGTGATTTCGTAATTGTAGAAGAATGAACTCCATCTTCCATCCATCCACAATAGACAGCCTTTCCATTCTTATACTCGATTCCCATTCCAGTACGATGATATCCTTCTTTCATTGACCCAACATACTCTCCAACATATGACACACGATTACATTCATCAAATTCTTTCATCTGCTTTCCAACAAATTCTCGTTTCACTTGAATCATGTTATCACTCTCAATCAAGCACTCACGAGCCAATACTCCATTCTTAAAGAAGAAACAACGACCATTCTTCTTTTGTCTAAAATCGTCATATTGAGAAATAGAAATGCATTCATTCTGTTCAGAAAGTTCCATGAAATAGCCTTCCATATCGTCGATACTCATTACCAATTCTGTCATTATGCCATTATGAACTACTCCTCGAATCACCTCAATTCCAGATTCGTTATACTCATGATACTCACCTTCTAAGTGATCGTCCACAGCATTTCCTTCAAACCAAATTACATCATTACGTCGAAATGAGACCCATCCACAGATTCGATCATTAACATACTCGAGCTCAGCAACAATGATGTGATGGTTGTTTAATAGAACAGCGTGTCCATTTCGCATATTATCCTTCCAATTCACTTTCATCGTGAACAGCTCATTATTATAGTCAAATTCTATAGATCCAGGTCCATTCTTCTCGGGTGAATTGTTATCTACATGAATACTTCTTATCACATAATCATCCAACAATCTTTTGGCTTTCGATGTTTTCATCGCAACATGCACAGGAGGTTTCTCTGGGAAACTTTCAGGAACATTAAGGTTCGATGGAGAGAAAGAGACAGGATCGATATTACCATCTGGATGATTGTCATCTATCGTGAGTATAATACCTGAACTTCCCTGGTCATTATTATGAAGATCAACATTCGAACCGACAGGGATAGCATCCACAATAGCATTGTTGGAAGTTACTTGAACTGCATCAATTTGATCTGAAATGACGATATTATGTGTTGACACATTCGGATGAGGGGCAGAGATGACATGATGCCCGTTCGAGTCATCAACAATAATAGTGATATTCTGATTCTCTCCATTTCCTGGTGAATCTGCAGTTATCATTTCAATAGTCTTGAAAAGCTATGAAGCGAGATATCAAGTAACCATTATCAGTAGTAATCAGTCAAGAGCAGGGATTTCAGTAACAAACAGACCAATTAAAAGCGTCATCTCGTTCTTCTACATTATTACGACTTGCATCAGGTCTCTCCACTTGATCCATATTACTAAAACTCAAGAA
>NW_014569300.1:0-20524 GCF_000743755.1 Blastocystis sp. subtype 4 | reverse complement strand
TCCTCTCATTTCTCCTTTATCAACATTCAAACTCAACATACAATTCTTATTATCATTCAATACACTCTCTTTCAAGTACTCTTTCCACTTCATTCTCCACTCTACTCCATTCATCTTCAAATATCGTTCTGATCCCTGTACCGACTCTTGAAAAAACCCTTTGAGGAGCTACAGCCCAGTCGGGCTCAAAATGAACTATAACTGAAAATGTGGGCTAATACGTATAGTGGTTCATACTATGTGAGTTGATAACTATAGACCATCAAATTGTGTCATTTAGAACAACAAGAACAACCGAAATGACTTTGAATTCCACTTAACTCGACAGATTCCATATCATAGTCCCTGTTGATGAAATGGAACATGTATCCACTGCGTTCTGATTTGGAGTTTTCGGAAACCTATATAATAACCATGGATATAAAACTACAAATTGTTTAAAATATGTTTCCAATGACGAATTCAGTTTTCCTAATCCGCCTAAATGGGTGTTCATTAATGGGAAATAGAGATACTCTACAACTCAACCACTCAGATAATGGTACTGGAATCTACATTGATGGATAAATACTTGGGAATGAACGGAATAGCAAGATTACAACCGTAAATAAGAACACCATGCTTTGTTTTTGCATCCTTCACGTCTTCATCAACAATAACATGTTCATCTCTTAGAATCGATACATTGCGACTAATGTAACTGTGAAATACAATGGGCTTATCTGCTGACTATGAGTCATAGGGACAATCGAATCCTACAGACACAAACACAAAGTTATTATCAATTCGAGACACATACGGATAGTCCTCATTGATTCTGACGTTATTTTTCCTCAAGTTCCTCCAAAACTGTAACTCCTTACTGGGAGACGTTGCATCGAAATAGGCATTTCCGTTAGCTTCGTTAAAGACATTGCCCTACAATGTGATAGAAGACGAAGAACTGCATACTTCTGCATCAATCATGGCGAAGAGTTGATGTTTCTTTAACCCAGTAGCATAGAATTCTGGGGATTTCGAACTGAAACTTCTGCAAAGAACTCGGAGCATAATGTGAGGAACAAACAGCTTCTATTACCACATTTGTGAGTGAATCCAGTTATTACGCACGCTCTCCCTTGAACTGGGGACGGACAAACTCACGAATACGTCTGTCAGCCACTTTACGGGCACGAACCACACGACCGTGGACAGCGCACGACACACAGTACTGCTGCTTGATGTACAGCTTGGGAAGAGTGTATTCTAGCCCATTACTTTGTGTACTCCTAAATCCCACGTTCATAGACTGAAGCATCACGAATATCCCTCTGTGAGGAAGCATCAACCATGTTCCTCACTTGGAAACGCTTGATGGCCTTATCCTATTCTTCATTGTGTACCTTTACAATTCCTACCTTTCCCACACAACGGAAGCAATGGGTACAACGAACAGGGTTCACATGACCTCTTCCCTTCTTAGAACGACCATGATTTCTACATAGAGTCAAAAACTACTCATCTCCAATTCAATGGTAGCAGCAATTAAGTCATTTCGTACCTGCGCTTGAAAGGCATAACTCACTAGTAAATAGCAAATGGGTAACTATCTTTGTTGAGTGATAAAAGATAACGGCCAGGATGGACCTAGAATCGAATACTACGGAGGTATAATTAGGGGCCATTTATTCACTCTTGAACCTATTGTGATTCTCAGCAATAGTACTTTCCACTGGATAGTAGGAGGATTGATTCTCTTTAATCAGTTGATAGATCTCATTGTGATCCTTTTCTACTATGTTCGTCGTTCGTGATCATCGTGAGATTCCCGATATATTCAATGATCCAAAAGATGAAAGAGTGATTCTTGCATTTATGAGACGGTTAGGATAGAATTGTTTCTTCATCTAATAGAGCACCACAATTCAAGGGAAATATTCAGATCATCTGTGATAATGTTACAAACGAGAATATTGCAAAAACAGAGCAGTTACTGTTAAATGATAATGTGTTGCATTCTATCGATGGAATCTCTTGTTTTTCACACAGTCCTCTTCATGTACTCAGCTTAAGCAATAATTCGTTGGAGGTTCTTCCTGATGAAGTAAGTTGTTGAATTATTGTATTATGGAGATCAGCCAATTGACCGACATACAGACGTTGTATCTTGAAGATAATCGGTTCACTGGATTTCCAACTGTTTTGTTGGAGTTATCTCAGCTCCAATATCTTTACTTGTCTGAGAATAACATTCAGTCTCTTCCTGACTTTTCAGGTCAATGGGAACGACTTGAAGTCCTATATCTAGCTAACTGTGGATTAACGGTAAGATTAAGTTGTGTATTATGAATTAAGAGTATCCCAGAATCTATTGGTAAACTGAAATCCCTCCGAACGCTGATTCTTGGGAGTAATCATATTCAGTCGCTTCCTGAATCCTTGGGAACATTAGAAAACTTGGAAATACTGGCAATTGATAGTAATCAATTAAAAGAGATCCCACGATCGATTTCCTCACTAACTCATTTGAAAGCATTGTATGCAAACTCAAATCACATTATATATGTGGATGACGGTCTTGCAGGTATTATTGGACATAACGATTAATCATAGGTATTGAATCGTTGCAGATTCTTTTGCTAGCGAATAATGTAATTGCGGGTAATGGGTTGTATGCTAATGAAAATGTAGAAATTGGAGATAATTGTAGAGCCAAATGGAACAAAGAGGGTCGATTTAAGGAAATTCTTGAAGTAGCGATTCTTGGACGTTTTATTGTAGGGAAATCCTATTTTGAGAACAGAGGAGTCGTCGTAACTCCAATCTTGTACGAATAGTTGGCTTAAGGGTGCCTTTTTCTCTATGTTATTCAACTAGGAATAAGGACCAATCAGTTCATAATACTTGTCACATTTGTTTCTTTACTATTTGATTCTACTTTTTGTTCATCCGTTATGGAAACAACAGAAGCACCTGTTACACACCGACTTCGTAATTACTATCGGTTTTGGAGATCAATGGAGTCAACCGATGGAGTATTCCATTGTTCATGTTCTTATTCCTCTAGACATCATATGCGGATTCATTAGAAGATCTTGGCTTGTGTCGGACAGTGGAGGATTTCTGGAGGATCTATTTGTCCCTTCCAAAAATCGGAACGGGAAAAGCTACTCATTACTATCTTTTTAAAGTAGTTTATTAGTCTTGGGTTGAAACGTAGAACAAGATTGAACCGACATGGGAACATGAAAGAAATCGTAAAGGTGGGCGTATTACTGTTTCTATATATAAGAAGGAACTGGCTCCATACATGTGGGAACTTCTTGTTGATTCTGGTGTTCATGGATGACACATAGTTGTTAACTACAATCGGTGAGCAATTTGATGTAGGTAGTGAGATCTGTGGTGTTTCTGTGTCTGTGAAGCGTTGGAACTGTGTTTTCAGCGTTTGGAACCATACTGCCACCTTCGAACAAGCCATTAATAAGATTGAGTAGTCGATTATGCTTGACTAGTAAGTGGTAGAATGAAACTTAAATCCCTCTGGAAGATTCCACATTCATTCAGATTCCGTTATAAAGTGAACAGTGTCGCTTTTAACCAGATCACAAAGCCGGTTCCTACACTTTCGAAACAAGAACATGAGGACGAGTAGGAGTTCTTCCGTTCTGTTAGAATAGGATTCTGAGAAAGAGATCAACAAATCGATTTGCAGATTTGAGTGATAGTGATGGAGAAGAGTAATTGGTCTGGGTATCACTTGTTTCTTTTTTCACATTTCGTTTGATGGGAGTCAAATCTCGTCCAGGGGTAACATGGAGCTCCTATGAATAGTTCCCTATGATTGCTATTTCACCCCTAGATCACAACTCTATTCTTATTGTTGTCTAGAACCGTTTACTGATTGTAAAAATGGCTCCTCCTGCTCCTGCTGGTCCAGCAACTATCAGTACGTTGTCTAGAGACTTGTTGGTTGTTATGATGATGTCTTGTTCTTTTTTTAATCTTTTTGCTAGTTTATCTGCGTGCTGTTGGTGGAGAAAGTGCTTCTCCTGCAACTCTGGCTCCTAAGGTCGGTCCTCTGGGAATGGTATAGGAAACAGACAAGGAGATTGATTGCTTAGGCTCCTAAGAAGGTTGGTGATGATATCCAGAAGGCCACTATGGATTGGAAAGGTCTGAAGATCACTGTGAAGCTGACTGTGGTGAACCGTCAGGCTACTGTAATGTGTGAATTGATTGTAATAATATGTAGGTGGAAGTTGTTCCTAGTGCTTCTTCTCTGATCATTCGTGAGCTGAACGAGCCCCCCAGAGATCGTAAGAAGGACAAGAACAGTAGAGAGTGAATAGAGTTAATTGATGATTAGTTAAGCACAGTGGAAACATCACTCTTGATCAGGTGATCAAGGTAGCTAAGATTCTCCGTGAGCGTTCCTATGCTAACAAGCTTGCTGGAACTGTGAAGGAGGTGTTGGGAACTTGTTATTCTGTGGGCTGCACTGTGAATGGAGAGCATCCTTCTGCCATCATTGAGAAGATCGATAATGGTGAGATCGAGGTTCCTGAGGAATAAGTGTTGGATTGTTCATCTGGACAGTAGAATGGTATGTTTGTTATCATACAAACAATTTTGGAGCCTATTTGAGAGGAAAGGATTCTTCAGTAACAAATGGAATTGTCAAGACGGTGCCTTGAATCTTTGAATCTATTTCGATTGAAAGAATTTACGGATGACCACACTCTTGAATCCTTTATTCAGGGCGTAGTTGCAAAAGTGCTGGGAGATGATAAGGAAAGTGGATAATATTATTCTATTTTGATTTAAAGATGATTCAAAACAGGAAACAAAAGAAAATGAAATGATTCAAGAAGCATTATCAATTCTGTTTCTTCAGGCGGCCAAACGTGGACTATCTAAAGAAGAACTAATGTTTGAATGATTGGACTATATAAGAGTCAGAGCATATACTAAACAGCTTGATTGGCCTAGTGAGCAAGTTTCCATTGTTTCAGATGTATATGAGTCAAAGTATCTCCAAATGCGAAAGAGTCTCGATTCTTCAAGTATGTCCTATTTTCCCTTTTACATTCAGAACCATCGTTACCGACCCTAGTTGGAGTCAAATGTGCATTAGTAGATCCTAGTAGCGGAATCGAGTTCGAACAACCAGCCGTCAGTTTTGCTAGTGACAAAGTGTACTATAATGTGATATTTACTGTACTTGATTCCATTATTCTTTCCTTCTAGTATAAAGATGTAGATGGAAGTGAAGAAACAATCTCAAAAGTCTTGAATTCGATTCAGCTAAATGTAAGTGACTGTGGAGAGCCTAATTAGTAGAACTTGATCACCACACTTCAGTCTGCACTCAGCCAATGTGATGCTCTGGTATCAAGCATGGAGAAATTAGAAGATTCATGTGTTTGTTAACGAGTGATCACTTACATGAAATAACCGTGGTCAATGTATTTTTCTCATTTCTCAGATTACAGAGCCGTCAAAGTTACTATGAGTTCTGAGAACATTGACTCTTTAATCTCTCGATCTAAGTACCTGTTTAAGCAGGTCTATGGTGGGGAAGCCGAAATTATCACCTCGGCTCCTGGTCGATTGAACTTTGGTGGAGAGCACTGTGACTACATGGGTGGTTATGTACTTCCATTCCCAACTGTTCTGGTTGGTGTAGTTGCCGGTCGTAGAGTCGAAGGAAAGGTGCTAGTCGATATGCCTATCTGATGGATAGAGATGTCGTGTTTACTCGGAGAGCTTTAAGGAGATGATAGAGTTTGATGGGGATGATTCTCTGAAACGGGGCCCTAAGGGAGAATGGGGCAATTATTTTAAAGGTGTTACGCACTTCTATCTTCCTGAAATGCCAAATGGTTATTTGGGTTATGATGTTGTATATGTATCCAACGTAACAATTGGCGGTGGAATCAGTAGTTCTGCTGCTGTTGAAGTTGGTTTGATGAAAGTACTTGATATGTAGATTTCAATGTGTCTCTTTATTGAACAGTGCCTTGGCATTCAGATGGATCCTAAGGACCGTGCTATGCGTGGGTATCATGCCGAACATGAATATGTGCAGATGCCTTGTGGAGTAATGGATCAGTTGATCTCTTCGTGTGGCCAATATGGAAAGATATCTCTTATCGATTGCATTTCACATGACATCACTCATTTTGATATCAATCCTGCTTCTACCTCGACTGACACTCATCGTGAGTGGCCAGTGACAATTCTAAAACTTTTTGTGCATGTAGAACACAAACTGGTGAATAGCCAGTATACAGAACGAGTGAAAGAATGTTTGGAAGGTGAAAGGTTACTGAAGGAGAAATACAATGTAAATGGAGAGGAACCCGTAAAGGCATTATGTCGTGGGCCAACACTGGAGATGCTAGCAAATATGAAGGAGGAGATGCCAAAGAATGTGTATGATCGGTGCTATCATGTGAGAAATGAGAAAGAGAGTGATGGGTAGATGATTCGAGAGACTCAACGTACTTTGTCCTATGTGGATTTGATTCTGGCTGGAAATTGGAAAGAGATTGGACGTCTGTTCTTTGAGTCGTATGATGATTCCCGTGATTTTTTCCAGAATGGGCATCCAGATATCACAACATGTATTGAGGTCCTACGTGAACTAGAAGAGGATGGTGTATATGGTGCACGAATGCTTGGAGGAGGATGGGGAGGTTCAATCTTATGTTTGATTGAGAAGGGAAAAGAAACGAGTTTAATTCCTCGCATTCAGGAAATGTGTGATAAGCGTTTGAAGAGACAGAATAGTTGTGATATCTTAATTGTAACGGAATCAGGATCTGGGGCAAGAATTCATTAACAATTGTTTATAATAACAATCATAAGAAAGCAATCCCAAAGGTTTCGAACTATATGTTTTGATACATGATAGAGTCTGAATCAGATTCCAATACACATTTCCAAATGAGCTTCGAATCATAAATCCATCATCCTTCATTCCTTGTGATCCATTCTCATTCTTCAGTTTATATCCCAACTGTTCCAATCGTTGGAAATCAAATGATTCTACTTTACGTCGTAGTACTGGATGGATATCTCCCACAGTATCACTTGTTCGCTTAAACAAGACATCTTGAATCAACGGTTTATGCAACAAGCGAATATCCATATCTCCATTTGCTTCCGAATCTTTACCTACAATCACTGCCACACGAACACCTGCCAACTCGGCATCAGTTAATCTTGCTCCAAGAGATAACTGATCACGATCATCAAACAGTACTCGAATAGAATTCGTCTAATTATCAAACACCATTATGATTCTCACATCACCCAATGCATCCAGTAATTCAATCATGACCTTTCGAGATTGTTCACTCTTTGCAATGTTCACAAGCACTACATCGTAGGTTGTTACTGCGTCTGGAAACAACACGCCACTGTTATATCCATATAACTGGAACAAAGCTCCCATCATTCGACTTAATCCCAAACCATAACATCCCATCATAACATTCCCTGAAGGACAATGAAGATCCAGAGATCCACTGTATCGGTCACCCAGTAAGAACATGTGACCGAGTTCAACACTTGGGAGAAGCTGAATGGAACCGCGGTTCTGTTGATGAGCATGACAATGTACACACTCGTCTCCTTCAGCTGGGAGAGAAAAATCGCCCACTTTGATCTGTGATTATGAATGAGGAAGATTGCTTACGTGATAGAGTGAAGCCAGTTGGGGTGGGAATAACTCCGATAACGAGGTATCTACAAGGAACTAAGAATCATTCTTTCCTATCATCTCAACCTCCGTTGCATGATCAAGTTGATTCACTTTATCAGTAGTATCTGAGGCCAATTCTTTCACATTTACACAACGTCCACGAGGAACAAGTACTTGTTTGTGAAGAGAGGGCAACGAATACACATCCATCAATTCCATAATCTCTCCATGCTGATCTAGTATTGCCATAAAATCTTCTTTACTCGTTAATACCTCCAAATCCTGTCGCAAATGTTGAAATGACTCCGATTCAAAAAATGGAATTGACGGTGAAACAGAAGTGGATAATGGATGCAATGACATGTAATTACAATTGGAACACTTCACAACTGTATCCTGACCGATTCCACAAAGGCACTGATATTCACGGGATTTATTTCCACCCATCACACCTGAATCTGCTTCCAAACTCTCCACAGGAATCTCAAGATCGCTGAAAATATTCTTGAAACACTGATCCATACGATCAAAGGTTGCTGACGCCTCTTGAATCGATTTGTCAAACGAATAGGCATCCATCATCAAAAACTCTTTGCTACGCAACACACTGGAGAAGATACGTCTTTCATCACGAAATTTGGAAGATGTCTGATAGAGAATCATCGGATAATCTGCTGGAATTGCCAAATCTTTGACAATACTTGTGATGACTTCTTCATTCGTTGGACTAAGACAGTAGCTTTGTCCCTTTCGATCCTTCAATGTGTATAATTCCTTCCCCATCTTTTCACGTCGTCCTGTTTGGTCCCAGCGATTCAGATTCTGCAGAACCGGCATTTGCATTTTCTGAGCACCAACTTCATCCAAACGGAGATCGATAGCTTTCTTCATTTCGTCAATCACACGTTGACCCAATGGTAAAAAAGAAAACATTCCAGGCTCTGTTTGGTGAGCATACCTACAGTAATCAGAAACTTCAATGATAATACCCTCCTTTCAACAACAGTCTTCCATATCTCGCCATTTCGAATTTACCCAATGACGTATCCTGAAAGATCAAGACACTACTCCAAAAACTACCTTCTTGGTAGGAGCAAATAACTTTGATCGATACGTAATGCATGAAAAGGACCGTCGAACAATGGAAAAACGAAACATTCAAGTGGAAAACCTTCTTTGATAAAAGAGTAAAAACCGTGATTCTTGTGTCCAAAACAAAGAACATCAATATGATACAGTTATTGGGTCCTGTCAGCTACTCGCTTTAGCAAATCGAACTAGAACTAAGAGAAAGAATGTTCAATGACCAGTAGCTTTTCTGAACGTGTCTTCGGTATCCGAACAGTTTTATGACAAGCAATTGCAGCGACAATATATCTCTGGTTTGGTGAAGAGGATTTCCCGCTCTTTTCCACGAAATCAATAATTTCTCCTCGAAGGTTCTGATTCCGAATGAACTATTCTCAATTCTCATTCCACATATCCTACAGGGACAATCTCATAAACCTGGGTAGCCTTGGAGATGCCTAATTTCAATACCTCATACCCATCTTCTGTATCCTGACCACTCCATAGGTCACATAACGTATCCTAATCATAACAATATTCACTCACAACAACAATCAGTAGTGACTTTGCATATGTCCACAGATGGGGAGATGAAGCTAGAATACACTTCTTACTCCAACAACTATTCAACAAGTCGCATACAAACGCTTCTTCGAGACCAAATGGAATACCACGTTTGTCATTCCGAATGCCACGAACTAACTCTCGTAACAAGAATAGCTGGCTGATTAGCAGTAATCCTTGCTGATTTTGTTGTAATTCCTGTAATTCCAAATTCCGCATCTTTTCTGCTTCTGTTTGTTTTCTCGGTCGACCACGTGTGGTAGTTTGTTTCTGAGAGAAGAGTGGTAAGAGAGATGTAAGAAGTTGCTGGACAATCCTATGTAGAATGGAACGAGGTGTCGAATAACGATAATTGTACCATAGAAATAGAGTTTGAAGAGGAATAGCAAGATCAAGTGAATCTATCGAACACTGTCGAAAATGAAGGAAAATCGTGTTTCTACAAGTAATATGCTAACTAGAAAAACACTCGTCCCAAGACTGATGGAGAAGGATGCATCGCTGAAGGATCGCCAGATCCAAAGAGCAATGAACACCTCCCAACAGAGCACGAATCTGGCTCTGTAGAGTACGTTCTCCAGAAGGAACAGAATCAAATCGAGTCACAAAGTTGGAATGAACACACAACAGAGAAGAAGATGAGGGAGGGACTCCACGAGGAATATCAATCACTTCAATACCAGAGGGGAAGGATACTTCCCTTTCGATCTTAGAATTGACTGGTTGTGGAACTCGTGGATTTGGAGTGGCAGAAGGAGTGGTTTGAATTGAATCCATAAACATTTCGAACGATGACCTCCGTGGAGGAAGTGGTTCAAGATACAAATCCGAATTTGAAAATTCTGAATAGAGATGAACAAAATTTGTATCTTCATGTTGATGATCAATAGCATACTGAAGAAAGTGTAAACAGTTCAATAGATCACGATTCGTCTGCACTGTAGGAGAAATATCCAATTTCATTGCAAGGGCATTGTTAATCACATGAGCTAGACTCAACTCTTGTTGGGTGAAATTGTTTTCCTGTAATAGTATCATAGAACTTTCATCAGAATTATTATTTGAGCGAGTATCAATAGTGGAACCTTGTGACACAACTATTCATTATATCTATTAACCATCACAACCAGGGCTGTTGGGACATGATAAATTGGGAGAGAGATAGCAACATATCAACTTATCAAGAATACTCTTGGAAGAATTGGACAGAGCATAGGAATTCCGTTTGCAACTCATCCTATCACTTGAAGAATTGGATAGGGCTAATCATCAATCTCTTCCAGCTGAATTCACTTGTATCGGTAGATGACAGCATTGGCTCTAATGGAACTGGTGAAAGCATCTAGGATAAAAGAAGACAGGAAACTATCACCAAAGAAGAATTCGTTTCCGTAGTCATCGAATAATATAGTTCTGGGGAACTAGAACTATCTTGGACAACTGTACTATTCATGCGATGAAGGGCAATAGTCTACAGCAAATGTGTTTCTATTCATCAGCTTATTATCATCCAAAACTACAAAATGCTCTTGATTCCAACTATTGATAATGATAGCGGGTTTCTAAAAATCGAGAGGGAAAGAAATTCCCACGATTCAAAGACTCGAAAACGGTTCTTTAAGAATAGTGACGGTCCCTACTCAATTCTGAGTATTGAGGACAACAAGCAAATCTCGAGTGCCCTCAAGAGAATATTTATTCCAACGTTTATTATAGTCGGTGTGCACCTTGTTTATGGGTACTTGGAGTAAATTGCTGATCTCGTTGTTACAGGTACATACTTGTGATGATACTAGATTGAGTAGAATACAAAGGACCCTTTGTCAACGGTACTTACTCAAGCAAGACAGACAGCCTTCTCTTCGCATTCCTTAGAATGTCATTTCTTATTGTCGTCTCTTTTGAGAGATAATATGTTATCATTGCCAATGGTGGATTTGTTTCGGTTTCATTGACTTTTAGCGACTCCTAGCTCTTCTTTTGCTGAATGAAGATTCTTCAGGAAAAGAGGAATACCAATCCAAATTTCTCTATATGGTATTTGACATTTTAGATGCTGTATCGGCACTTTCGTGATTGTGAACCTTAGAGTGTGGTGGATGTGGAGCGCTGGCTTTGCTACAGTATTGTTACTCGAGATGCCTATTCTCCTTCGGTTTTAGTACTCTCTTTCTCTATCTTTAATAATTAGGCTTATTCTGCAGATCAAATGGCTGGTGCAATCAGTGAACTTGTTCGTTTGTTTCCTGTGACAAATGATATTGTTCAAAAGGTTGAATACATCAAACATGAGTATTATCGCGAACAATTATCTTCTCCTGACATTCTCCCTTTCATGTCCTTGGATTCTTCTTGCTTTGTCAACACTTCCTATCCCCTTCGTACCAATTAAGGATCTGTGTTATCTAGATGCACTGGATCTTGAGGAATATGCTTCCTTTTTTGAGGATCACAGTGACATGCTTATGTTTTATACTCCCTCATTTGATCGTCCTCTCTTCTCTCATACTCCAACTCGTGACGATTTTATCATTCTTCATCCTTCTCTTTCTTCGAACTCCTTTTTATATGTACCTATCACAAAGGAAGAGGTCATGTCGAAAGAACCTCCCGAAGAGTTACGACAATGCTGGACTTCTTCGCTAAGCAAGAATGCTATTGATCGAGTAACAATGATGAGTTCATGTGATCATAGATTCTAAGTGATGGAACCAAGATTCATTCTCTATTCTCATACATCGCTTCTGCAGCATCATCTGGTAAATCAGCCACTCTCACATCCCTTGTTGAATTGAATCCTGATTTGGGTCGTGGTCTTGTTGATGCTCTGAAGAAGAATGATCAGGAAGAGTTGTGTTATCGACTCCTCTTTGAACTAAATCTCTCTCCCAAGAGCCTTGATTTTGTGAATTCGCTACTCAAAATGATTTTGATTCCTAAAGAAGTTCTGGTTCAGTATGTGAAGCAGAGTGTTAAGCGATTGTGTGGTGATTCGTCTCAAGAGGTTGGGGATTTTGTGGATATTAACAGTAGTCGGTAATAAAGTGTTTTTGCTACTTTATTGCGGGGTTGTATGAACAAAAGAAGATTGATGAAAGTGTATGTCTGGTTATTGAAAATGATAATTAGTTGATTCACGACGATCTAATCCTCTTGAGAGATACCTATAAGTTCCAAACAGACATTGATTATCTACTGAAGCGAATTTATGGAAAAGGGAATCGAAAAGGATTTACTGTTTGAAAGAAACAAACGAATCAGCAAACATATCGAGTTCTGCATCTACTGCCTTGATCTCGTGTCTCTGCTTTCGCTTTCGTGTCTTTTGTGTAAATCCGGCATTTGCCATCGACCGAGAAATCTCTTCAAGAAGTGTGGTTGGAGGTATGTACAGCATATCCGACGAAAAGTTGGGACAGTCCTGTTTACTCCGAATTGTTATTACAGGAATTGAAAAGAGACTGTCTTCATCACCTGCAAGATGAAGCGAATAGTTAGTTTTGCCCTTCAAAAAGGCTTCTCGGACTTCTCTACGTGTCACTGCAATTCGAAGTTCCTACGTTACTTGATTCATATTTTCCAGTCGTTCTTGAGAATCAAATAGAATTGTATGGATATTTTCCGCCATTGGAGTATTAAAACTTCGGATATTTAGCTTCATTTCATTCATCATCTCCTCGGCTTTCCTCTTCTTTTCTTCTTCTTCAGCGATTTCTCTCCGTCTCTACTGTGACAACAAAATATGATCATTACTCTCTCCAACAGTACCATATCGAGTCCCTTCACAAGATGTGTCCTTGACACATCTCCACCAAGCAATTGCTTCTCTTCGTCTGTGAGATGTGCGAAATCTTCCGGTAATAAGCCTTCGTAATCTTTATCATATCCCAACTCTCTCAGTTCTTTTGCTGCATATTATCAAATTGCAATTGGACTCACCTCGGTCACGATATTTCAGCAGATAACTATTGTCCTCTTCCTCTTGTTGTTCCCTTCGTTCTTGGAACCGTTGTTTCTGTCGTTCTTTCTTCTCCAGATTCTAAATGATTAAATATCTTCCCAAGAATCACTCTCTTCTGTGATTTTCGTCCTCGCTTCTCATTAGCTACCAATTGTTTCACAGAGTCACTTGCCCTCGATGATGAGTCATTTCTCCAAGAATCCGACATTACTGTGAATTTTTGACTACTCTTTATTATCAAACTGTTTTGCTGTATAACTTATGAATGAACCAATTTTGCATTTCTATACTTCGTTTTCCATTTGGTCACTTTCAGCTTCATTCTCTATGATCACTGCTCTAGAAGACTCTTCTATAGTTAGTTCACGAACAAACTATCTTCATTTGAATAGTGTTCAAATACAGATCTCTCCACAATTCCCTTTGTAGTGGTTTATTTGTCGATACTCTCATTCCGTAGAGAATATAACTAATTTGGAAAAGGCAACAAGGCTATAAATGAAATGTTACAAGTTCCACGGTTTTTCTAGTATATCTTAGTAATTCTCATGTGGCATCCCTGCATAAACGCTTTATATTAGTCGTTTGCTTATCAATTCGTGGATAGAACACTTAGATCATGGGTGTGGACGAATATGAAGAAGAGATTGTGGAGAAAGTGCGGACTCCAGGCGGTGAATTGGATAATCGTCTTTTAGAAGAAGAATATCTAGAATCAGAGAAGGGGAAGATGAACACTATTCAGGTTAGGGTAAAAGGTACTCTTTATGCGATTAGTTTTGTGTGAACCTTATGAAGGGTATTGCAGGTACAGGATCACTTGCTATTCCATATGCTTTCTCAAAAGTATATTTATTCGTCTTGAATTCACCTCTAGGTTGGTATCATTCCATCTATCCTCCTTTTTGCCATGGTCTGTGCTATGATGGTCATTGCCACGTACCAACTGTTAGATATCCATAACAATATGGGTAATCGTCGAATTGTGAGGAAGTGCTTCTTGGGTTATTCATAGCTTGGATTAAAGTCGATTCAAACGAGTAATGTGTACGCCGAAATGGTCTTTAATGTACATAAGAATCATTCGTTTCTCCTTTAGGTTTTGGGAACAGGAGGTTATCGTTTCTACGTCGTATTTTCGCTGATCACATTGTATGGATCTAACATTGGCTCTGTGGTACAGATGGAATCTCATCTTCAATAGTAGATTGCTATGGCTGGATTCCTCGAGAACATGACATTTTTTGGAAAGAATGAAACATCTCGCAAGATCGTAATTCAAATCTTCATCACCATTATTTGTATTGTCCTATGTCTTCTGAAAGACCCTTCGTAGCTCTCTCCTCTTGTTGTTATTTGTAGTGTGTTGGTTCCTATTTCTTCATCGGGTTTGATTGCCATCATTGCTTCATATTTGATTCTTATCATGTTCCATCATGTTCATTCTCTTATTCTTAGTTATGGAATGAGCAAATACAAACCGTCATTTGAAGCAAAAGATCTGTGGCCAGAATCGGCATCTGCTCTTCTAGAGAATATTGGTATCTATGTATATTGTATGGGATTTATCCTCTTTTTACTCACTCAATATGTCATATTTCTTCTCTTCTCTCATCATTAGAAGTATATCCGTCGTGATTGTCGGAAGACTGTGGTACGATCAACAGGTGTCTCTATCTCCCTCATGGCCTTGATCTATATCTTTATAGGTATCATTCTCTCACAATACTATAAGAATTCTGGTAGTGATCATGATTCTTGATGATTGATAGAAAATGGTGTTAAGGACAATATCATGCAATCTCTTCCTGCCGAGTTCACTTTGGGAACTCTCTTGAACATCGCCATGTTCATTACTGTTGCTGGAGGATTTCCTCTATGGATGGAACCTATCAATGAGACTATTGAGAAGGGAGAGATTGAACGAGGAAAGCTGTTTATCAAGACACGGAAATACATCATTCTTCGTGTTGTTGAGATCGTGTGTATTTCGGTCATTGCGCTTGTTGTTCCTTCGTTCTCCCAAGTCCTCAGTCTCATTGGTAATTTCACCGATGTGTTGACGACATTCATCTTCCCTGCTGTCATGCACATCGTGTTCTTTAGAAATAGAACTAAGTCATGGATCATGTGGATGGATATGATTACGCTGGTCATCTCTGTTTTCATTATGATTATTTGTACATCTATTTCTCTCAAGAACTTTGGCAAGTAAGTAGCTCTATTGCTTTCCTGTTTGTTTTCATACTGTTTATACACTTCCTTACAAGAACTCTCCATTACATTCAATTCACTGGGTATGTTCTCTCGTGTGATCCGGAATGGAGTACTTCGAAATCGAAGTTTGGTATATATCCGAGAGTCGACAAGAGTCCTACCCTTGCTTTGGGTGGCAAGAATTCCAGAGACTTCCACTCGATTTATTCACTTTGGAGAAGTAAATGGAACTATCGATGGAACCCAACCAAACCCTTTATCTAAGGAAATGAATCCATTGCTTCAACAAGTCAATACAGTAACATCATTCGAAGAGGCTATCAATTTATTGCAGGTACTGAATTATCTGATGGTCTAATTGGAAAGGGTTACGAAGATCGCACTCTGGAAGAGAATTTGAGGACTCTGATGGAATGTGGGCGTTACTCGCCTGGTGTTGCCCTAATCCGTTCGAATCCTCTCTATGGTACCTTATCTCGGTTTGTCAACTTCTTAAACAACACAATTACTATTGAACAGCTCTCTTCTGTTAACCTATATTACCTAATTCGGAGTTTTTGGTCACTTCCTCGTATTGGTTGTACCTACACACCCCATACCGGAACTAATGGAGAACTATTGCATGGAAACTGTCATCTTGTGGATGTTCTATTATCCAGAATTATGGAATACTCTGAAACATTGTCATCTACTGAATGGAGTATCTTGTTGAAATCTATTGGGAAACTTCGTTACTCTGGTGACTCTGACCTATTGAATCAGATCGTTGGTACAAATTCGAGGTGGTTTTCATAGTAGATGGGATAATGAAGTGTAAGCAAAGCTTCACGCTCTCTGAAATGAGTGATGTTGCTTGGGGGCTAATGCGAATCAATACAGAGTCACATCAGTCGGAATCAATGAAGCTCAACTTTCTCAGTGATGATCGGATCTATTCGGTGTTTAAACAAATTGAGGAACTCATTCAACATGATTCGACAAATCTCAAATATGTTCGACCGTACCTTCACTCCATTCCCTTCACTTTAGATCACGATTATCGAACCTTGTGTATTGTATTTCCTACTCTCGATATCCCAATCGATCTGCAGTGTATGGGTCCTTTCTCTCTTACACATAGTCTTTCTTCCTTAGCTCCTGCTATTCTTACCGCTATTCCATATTTTTCAATTCCAGAAATTGCCACTATTTTTACCGGATATACAGAAAGTCATGTTCTTATTCCAAAGTTAAATAAGGCAATCATCAAATCATTTTTATCACGGTACATGAAGCACAATACTAGTAATAATTAGAACCAGCGAAGTGACATCGAAGAATGCATTAAGTTTTCTGTACTCATATACGCGGTCTTGCAAACAAGTTCAGAAGTATACAATTGAAAGAGAGTCCATAGATAAGTTGATCGCCATAATTCTTGGTTCGATTGATGAGTTCGAATAAATTCGTGAATCTAACTCATAGACTATCTGTTGGAAACCGTATTTATTTGTTGTCTTCATTTAATAACATCAACTATTTCCCGCGGGAATCCATTGAAACGGTTCTCAAATCCATTCGTCCTTTTATATCTAATCTGTCCGATGATCAGAGTTTTTCGGTTCTGTGTACATTGCTTAAGACCAAGTGGGATTCTATGTTTCTCTTCATCGCAGATTGACTTCGGATTGTGCGAATGAGATTGCTTCCGAATTCTACGAGAAGTATATTCGGAATTATGATGCAATTTCAACCAAGACAGCAGTTACTAGCAATTTCTTGTGTCTCTTCCTTCGTTATTCTTCGAATGTAACATTTCTCGTCTTCTACTATTCATAGAACCATAAATACTCAAAGCTATGTGTTGATGTGATTAAGCACAACTTCCAGATGTATCCAGAGAACTACAATTCTCGTGCTCTTTCCTCCGTAATTTATAGCATTTCGCATATGCGTAAGTTCGTATTCTTCATTTTATCCAGAGATGCCTGATGTGTCCTTTTTATGTGAATTGCTCACAGTATTCACACTATATTGTTCTCATCAATCTTCAGTATCTCAGTATGATATAATATACATCGTACTTCATTCACTAAACACATCATACATAGTTGGCCTCAATCAAACCTCATATCAATAATCAGAGTATTCAGAACACAGTCACTCCATTAGCTACATCGATTGTTCAATGGTGCTATAGAAATGTGGAACGTGTCACACCACATGTACCTTTGAGAGAGTGAATCTGATCTAGCTTATCTCATTTCTGTTAATGACATTTCCTCTCCTTCACCAACCTACTACTTATCTGGTTCGACTGTTTGAAACTCGATTCCAGAAGAATGTCAATTCTTTTCCACTTTCTGTATCGATAATCAGAAAGCTATCATTAGTAGGATATTCTCTTGCTGCTCAAAGCATCTACACTCACGCCATCAACTAATCCTGCATTGGTCGAATTTCTCTACAAACGAGTTGGTGAGAATCTGGATACACTATCTACAAATGTTTGAATAAAGATAAGTTATGAGAATTAGGACTTGTTGTCTGTAATCTGGACAATTGCCTCTCGATATAAAAATCAAGTGTAATGATGTGACAGTATTGTGATTTGAAGAGAAATATACTGGAAAGCAAAAGGTCTTTTAGAAGAGAAGCAGCTGTTTCCAGCTCAAGAAAAGAATCTTCAAGATATTGTGAACTTGTACATTTCAAAGAATAAGAATTACATTGTTTGTTGAAAGAGTATTTGAAGGTGAAATTTTATTTATTTCTTAATCGCTTGTTGGATGATTCAGAGATCTATTCTTATGATAATCAATTATTTTTCGTTTTTTAGCGATTTGTTAAACTTTCATCTCAAATTCCTGTATAATGATGGCTTCAGTACTGGAAATGAAATAGTTATTTTTTGAGGAATCATTTATAGGCAGGAGAAACCTATCGAGTATATTCCTGGTACAACATTGAAAGTACAAGATAATTCCTCCTATGTTATTCTCGGAAATCATGTACATCTGTTTCCATCGATTTAGCTTAGGATCCCAACTCATTTTCTACACTGACCATTAATACAGTTATTAGTCATTTAGTCCTATTCGAAAATCTAGACTTGTTGCTAGCTGTTGTTAAAAGTATCATTGAGCATGAACACTTTGTTGAACATGATGAAGGACTGAATTATCATGGGAAATGCCAATTTCCCTTTTGCCCCGGATGCATTAGAATTAAAGCAGAGTCTATGAATAATGAGGACTTCCCAAGTACTCCTTAAGGAAATGATTCATACTAGTTGGTTACTACATATCTTGCTACATTCCTCATATCCACTCTACTACCCTTTTCTCAGGTTGTCCAGACTACCTTCCTTTGTTCTTCCAAAAGATCCTCTACTTCCATTCAGGTTATATTTTTTGTGATGATCGCTACCGTTGGGCTCACCAAACAAGTTGTGAAAGTTCGAAAGCATTATCTGGAAACAAACTTCGACATCCCGATCTACAAGCGGTTTGGGAAGAGAATACCGCATTGTTCATTAGTACAGCAGGAAAAGAACTAAGTGAAGCTGCTCTTGAAGATTTGCATCATAGTTTGGATGAAGTGATACCTGTGATGTCTGGACTAAGAATGAATTGTAGTAATGAAATGATGTGTTCATAAGCAGATGAAACTTCACGACAATTGTTTCTCTGGGGTGTGGAGATTGTTCTGAAGGAGTCGAATCCAAATGATTCTTTTGCTACAAGTCTTCGTGAACTCACAGGAGGAAACGTATCTGAACGTATTCAACAACTCGTTCATTCAATCAGTTCTGATGTCGAGAGGATCCAATCCGCCTCTAGTTCTGCTAGTGGACACCAGAAGATGCGTCAAGAAGTGTTGCAGGCACTTACTTGCAAGGCTGTGTATGTGATGTTTCAAATTCATCTTATTGATTCTCTCAAACCCACAATACAGAGTTTAAGTTGCTTTCTAAGCAAACTTTTGCAAACTCTGTCGGAGAATGATCATGTCCAAATCGATTGGAAGATGCTACAAGATGATCTTCCTTCCGGGTTGCCCAACATATCCTATCCTTCAACCTCCATTGGTCCAGAAGTTCCGTTTACCACTGAACCTCGTAACGTTGATCTCTCTCTGATTCCCAACCCCGTCAAGCAATCAGAAATCGAAACAAAGCTTGTTTCTCCAGTCAGACGAGGACCTGGAAGACCCAGGAAGTATCCAGTTAACGATCCTTTACCAAAGAGAAAACGAGGTAGACCTCGTAAGAACCCTCTACCTGAACCTGAAGTACCTATTCCTAAGAGAAAGCGAGGTCGACCTCGCAAACATCCTTTACCCGATATATCCATACCTCAGGGAGATGAAGACGATGTTCACGAGCTTTCACTCTCTCTCAACAATCTATCTGTACCCCTATCTTCACCGCAAGATCTCTCTACCCAATTTGGTGTTGAAGTGGAATCTGCGCCTATATCAGCGAAAGCTCTGGAAACATTTAGAAATGGTTCTAACTCCTCTGAAGCAGATTTTTCTAGTGATAGTGTATTAAAATCATTTCAATGCATCCTTGATGCTATCCAACCTAAGTATGATATTACATCCGAAATAAGACGTAAACGTCCACTCAAATCAGGAAATCGTTCTCGTTCTAATGTCAACTATGGATAGCCTTTTTATGGGTCTGACTAATATTACTTATGAACATATAGAGAATTGATTTGTGTTTGTTTGTTTGTAATTTTACCTGCTCCTTTATCAGTTCATCACTTGTTATATCAGTGATTTCTCAAGGATTTGTGGTTTAGACTTAGGTAAACTACGGCTGGTTTTTCACTTTCTCATCGTATCATTTATAGATCATCCCTTCCAAATGTCGTGTCTTCTTCTTCCCACATAACAAGGACCAATATTGACTGATCACCTGGTTTCAATGTGTCATTTCTTTCCACATTTCCACGTTTCCACTTCATAAGATATCTCACATATTTCTTATTTGCGCAGACTATTATTATAATGTTCCCTCTGTTATCTCAGTATGA
>NW_014569301.1:0-26928 GCF_000743755.1 Blastocystis sp. subtype 4 | reverse complement strand
TGGGAGGAAGTGACTCTGCCAACTACAGTTATGCTTGTGTTGGTGTGGAGAGAGTCTTGTGTTGATTCATTTGGACTGTTTGTTAGGAAACAGAGTATTCCATCACACCAACAAGATACTCGTTGGATTTATTCTGTTTGCAGTGCCCTTTGCCTTCTTTACATCCACCATTCTTACAGTGTCCTTTGCCCTCACCACACTGGCACTCTCCATTCTTACAATGACCTTTCCCTTCTCCACATCCACATTCTCCATTCTTACAGTGTCCTTTGCCTTCACCACACTGGCACTCTCCATTCTTGCAGTGATCCTTACCACATTCACATTCTCCATTCTTACAGTGTCCTTTACCTTCTCCACATCCACATGCTCCCTTACAATGATCCTTACCGCACTGACACTCTCCATTCTTGCAGTGATCCTTACCACATTCACATTCTCCATTCTTGCAGTGTCCTTTACCTTCACCACATCCACATTCTCCATTTTTGCAATGTTCCTTTCCACACTGACACTCTCCGTTCTTGCAGTGGCCCTTGCCTTCTCCACATTGACACTCTCTACTCTTCATATTCATTTGACCCTTTCTCTTCTTTACAACATAGGTACCATAGGCAGTTATAACAGCCATACGAATAGGAGAACTAAACCTCAACAACAACAAATTCTCTTACATTACCTTATTTGCAGCATATGCAACTGTCAAAAGACTTGCCTGGGAATCATACAACCATTAATTGGTTACATTTGGATTATTTGCAATGATATGGGAGAATCGTGCAGTGAATTCATATTTATTCATAAGAGCTACTATGGTATCAGGGGAAAGTAAACCCGCTTTAAAAAGTCCATAAAACCCTGCCCAACAAGCCAACTCTCTAGAAATGAATCAGATGCAACAATCAATACAATCCAAAATAGGCTACAATAACCCTTGTCCCACCTAACTGATTAAACTTGTGGCCCAAACCAATGAGGGAATCTTTCTTTCCTTCTAAAACCTCCTTCCGTTTCTCTTTCCGTGCCTCCTTCTCTTGCGCAGTCAATGAGGAAACTAAAATCGAAGAACCTTACTATCAGTACAATTTCGAGAAAACACAGAATTTAAAACAACTCGAGTAGAAAAGGTCATTGAACGAGCGGTCGTACTCAATCTTCCTGCTGCTTGTCTCATCCGCAACAGTGTACTTGATGAAAGGATGTTCCTCGGGAAAGCCTCTCTAAGAAGAAACGATTTCGAGGATAATTGAAGAAGTGACATTGTTATATGAGACAATTCTGCCCTCCCGCTAATAATCCATAAATTCCGTGAGAATCACGAGAATTGGATCTGGTATTCCAAAAATACTGTTATTGCAGTATTCTCACTAATACATCAGAATATTAGTTCTCCAATAGTTCAATGGATCGAAAGGAACGGGGGGTACTGAGAAAACGACTATTGGAGGCAAAGCAAAATGGTGATTTGGATGTCCTGAATAAGGAGTTTCAGCGATTGCTCCATGGTCAACAAATCGAATGGTAAGAATATCTTGAGGCAATAAAAGAAAGGGACTTGGTCACCTTGATTCTCTCTTCTGTTGCGGATATTCCGAACTCCCGAAGGATCTTTTATGAATGGGCAAATCAAATGAAACAGATATCTTCTGTTCCTGAGAATGCTTGTTCCTGTGTTCTTTCGATATGCGCCAGTTACGGGAATAAACAAGAAGCTATGGAATGGGTTCATAGATTGCAACACGAAGGTATTCCGCTAAGGTAGTTCCTTTTTTTCCTTATCACTTCAAGAAACCGACATGTTGTACCACTACTACAGCTAGCACAGAAGACGAATGATTCTGAACTCATTGATGTGGTCAATCAATTAGTTTCTTCGAGTCCACTAGATCTCAATCAAAAGGCTCGAAAGGAATCGATTCTATACTGTAGATGTAGGATCAGAGTAAGAACTAGATGGAGGTAAGGGAGACGAACAGGGTGTAATAAATACTCTCCGTGACTTAATGAAGACAGATCACGTCGTACTGGACTCCAGTGTGATTTCTTCACTCCAGCAGTTTTGTGTTTTGTATGCTAGGATGCTTACTCTGATTAGTAGAAATACATCATGGGAACTGAATGAAATGAGAATTAGTCGGAATCATTGCTCCTGTTGTCATCATCTGCTTACGAAGCAAGTACTGACGGAACAGGAACGTCAAAAACTGTGCAAAAGTATCGAGGGAATGGTTGGTAGGAGAAGAAGAACGATCTGAATTAGACACTTCCTATCGTCGTGTTCAGCAGTTTCTCAAGTTCCAAGAGGATCTTAAATCTATTGAGCCATTCGATGTGGTTGTGGATGGAGCAAATATTGGATTCATGAATGCCAATGTCCGACTGAAGACTGGGTTTCCTGTCACTTTGAGTACTAAAAATATCCAGTTGATTACGGATGCATTGAGGGAACGAGAGATGAAACCGCTTGTTGTGTTACATCACTATCATCTCCATCACTTACAGAAACAGAAGGATCCAGGTTTACGGATACTCGAAGTAATGGATTATTATCGATTTCACTGAATAGAACTTACAGAAAGAGAAGCAGTTGTATCTGGTTCGAGAAGGGAGTAATGATGATTGGTATTGGCTGTATGCGGCCTTGATGAGTCCTACACGAATGGTTGATCTAAATACGATCGTTAAATTGTAGTTTGTCACAAATGACCAAATGCGAGATCATTTATTCAATGCAGAAGAAGATGAAAATCTCTTCCGCATTTTCCGAGATGAAAGGCAGATTAAGTACAAGATCCCACCTGTAGCCAATGCAGCTTCGGAGATTTCGTTCCGCTTTCCTCTGAGGTATTCGACATGTATCCAAGTCAAGTTTCTCTTGTTTTCATGATCACTAGGAAACTACGAATGGTTTCCACCTTCCTTTTGGAAAGATGGAAAAGGCTTCTTTCAAACTCCAGAAGTGGTATTGTTTACGAAACCGTTCAGTCTCAATTGCTCAAATTATGCGAAAGATTCACTGATCCTTTAGTTAGTATGTTTGTTGGAACATAGATTGCTGCGTAATATATTGATATTTAGCAGATATTCTTAGTGAGGGGTTTTACTTCTTATTAGACTAAAGAACGTGGATAAATGAGTGCAGCTGGTGCAAATGCTGCTGTAAGTGGAAACACGGAAAAGGCAGGTGCTAGAACATTGTCTACTACTTTGTATCTATTGCTTTTGAGGAGTTAGTTGTGTAGAGCGTCTGAAGAACTGATCTTGAGACAGATAAAAAGTATTCGAGACTCTATTAATTCTGATAAAAGTCATTATAAAGTTGATACAAGTCCTGCCTACCAACTCCTTCCATCTCTATTCCAGCAACTTCAAAAGAATCGAACTCCTAAAATTGTTTCTGAAGTATTTATTATGGAATGAATAGTAATTACTAGTTACTTGATCTTTTTGTACTCATTGGTTCCTCCTACAATCAGGATTTGGACAAGTTATGTCATCTAGGAATCTTGGACATTCTGAAAGTATATATCTCACAGGATCGGAAAGAGATTACAGTAAATTCAGTTCGGTTGCTTTGCTGTATTGTCCAGCAATATGCATCTCCAACAAAGCAATTTGGAAGAGGAGAACAGTTCGAACGATCTATTCACCAAACTCTAATGAGTCCTGAGATTATCGGACCTCTTTTTGCATTAGCAACAAATGAATATTCTTCAGTATGGCTCCTTGAAGCGGTATTCACATGTCTCTCCCAATATACTGGTGATTTGGAGATTAGTTCCAGTGATTGTCTCAAGGTGCTTCTTGCAGCCAATAGCTATCTAAATTCAACTGTACATTCGTTATTACGATTTCATGCACAGAATGATCGCAATCTGATTGTTGCCATTTGCAAGACAATTAGTGTTCATTTCTGTTTTTCTAATAGAGTTATTGTGAGTTTGTCTTATTGGATTGATGTCAAGTATCTCATCTCTTCTTGCATTCTTCCCACTGTCATCTTCCTACTAGGCAATCCATCACTTTCTGTCATATCAGCGGCTCTTCATGTAGTTGGTTGTGTTGTTGCTTTAGACCGAAATGAAAATGAGAATTTCGATTACACAGATGTACTTTCAAATCTCTTCATTCATGTCTAGTACGTTCTGGACTGTTTTGTATTACGTTATTTGAGTCGAATGCTCCAGCTGGATAATAGTGAGATCGAGAAAGAAACATGTTGGATTGTGAGTAATATTATCGCAGGTACTGTGGAACAAGTAATTGAAATGTCATGAATCGATTGTAGATTCAAGCAGTGATTGATAGTAATTGCATCCAGAGAATTATTGCTTTAATCCATTCATCCAAAGCTGATGAAGTCAAAAGTGAAGCATATTGGGTCTTTATGAATGGATCTACATGTGGCAATGACCAGCAAGTCGATTTCTTTGTGAAACAGGGAGTTATTCCGATTCTTTTTTCGATGATTCAATATGATCTCCAGAATGCTGACGTATACGACGCATTGGAATCCATCATTGTCATATAGGGGTGATAAATTGATCTATAGCGTGTGGGAGACCACAAAGGTGAACTAACTGGAGAATTGAATCCTTACATTGCTCAGATGGATATTGCATTTTTACATGAATCAAGTGAAACAATGCAGTCTCAGGTTAAAAAGCGTGCTTGTGCGTTTTATAATGAGTATTTCCGGCAATGCAAAATTTGTAATTCCTATTACTAGTATGAATTGTGTATGAAATCTTAATAATAGCTGTAAGGACAGTCGAATAAGGCATTGCAGTGAATGTAACTGTTTCGTTTGCTCTAACTGCAATTGCTCCGTATTTCATTTAGATTATCAATTAGCTCATTGGGATGATGTAGAATTGTCTAGATGTATTAAGTGTAGGATGAGTCAACAAAAACTGAAAAGAAGAAGAAAGGAAAAAAGAAAAAGAAGGGAAACAAGTCTCACACAACTGAGAAAGAGAAGATTGACCCTGTCCATCTGGAACGCTTCAAGAAGATCCTTAGTGTGTATTATAAGAATTATGACATGTTGGAAGTTTCAAGGTTGTTAAAAGCATATGATTCTTTGTTACTCACAGCTGTCCCCCACATGTAAAACACTATTAGTTGTTTATTTCCAATGATTAAATCCATTCTATCATCTTTATCCGTGATTCAGATCAACAGAATCCAATGACAGGTGTGAAATCACTTGACGTTTTTCATTCTTGAATATCAAGAGTCAGCTGTTGTTATGCATATTCCAGTTTTATCTTTGTTGTTAGTGGAATACTATGTCTGCAATTCGTGTTCTTGTGTCTGGTGCTGCCGGTAACATTGGTTATGCTATTCTTCCTATGATCGTACATACTGTCTATTTCTCTGATTTCCTAGTGCAATGGAAATGTTTTCGGAATGAATCAGGTGCGTAATCCTCTTATTTTCTCATTTTCAGCCGATCGATCTTGTTCTTCTGGATATCCAGAGTTGCATGGGAAAGCTTAATGGAGTCGAGATGGAGATCAACGACTGTGCTTATCCTCTTGTAAAGAGTATGATTGTTCTGGAACAATGAGGATTAGGTATCACGAAGAGCTGTGTTCCTATGGAAGCCTTCAAGGGAGTTCAGTATGCCTTCCTAATTGGTGGATTCCCTCGTCTTGCTGGAATGCTACGAAAGGACCTGATTGAAAAGAATACTACCATCTTCAGTGAAACTGGAAAGGCTATTGATGCAGTCGCTGATAAGAACATTAAGGTTCTTGTCGTGGCGAATCCTGCCAATACAAACGCCTTTATCTGTATGGAGCACGCTCCTTCCATTCCTCGTGAGAACTTCTCTGCTATGACTCGTCTGGATGCCAATCGTGCGAGATCTCTTCTTCGCGAGACTGCAGTTAAGAAGTTGGGAAAAGATATACCAATGGAAGCTGTAAAGAATGTGATTATTTGGGGCAACCATAGCGACACTCAGTTCCCTGATGTCAATTTCGCTACTGTGGATGGCAAGTCAGCTCGTGAGGTTGTGGGAGATAACGAGTATTTGGATGGTGAATTTATGAAGACCGTACAGTTGAGAGGTAAGGCGGTGATTGCTGCTCGTGGTCTGTCAAGTGCTTGTTCTGCTGCTAAGGCTGCTTGTGATCATATGCATGATTGGGTAATGGGTACAAAGGAGGGTGAGTACAGTGTGATGTCTGTGTGTTCGGATGGTAAACATTATGATGTTCCTGAAGGACTTATCTTCTCTTTCCCTGTAACAGTGAAGGATGGAAAATGGTCGATTGTTGAGGGCTTGGAACTAGATGAGCGTAGCAAGGGCTTCTTCGTAAAGACGATTGGTAGGGATAAGTAATGGGTTTTATGCTTAGCTGAGCTGGAGGAGGAAAAGAAGGCTGCCAAGGACTTCCTTTCTCGTCAATAACTTCTCTAAATGATATTGTTTGATAAACAAACCAATAAACTAAAGGACTAATCCCACTCATTCACACTCATGAGCTTCTCCACCTTCTTCTTTCCTTTCAAAAACTCTCCTTGTATTGCTTTCTTCTTTCCCCTCTTCTCTTCCCGAGCTTGCTTGATCTCCTTCTCCTTCTTTATCAAATCAAACACTTTCTGTTTCTTCTCTGAAGTATGACCGAAATCCAGCTTTGCACTGCCTTCTCCTACTGCTCCTTCCATCTCCAACATATGTCGCTTGGACTTCGCTAGTGCCTTCTTTCCAATCTTCTTAGGTTTTTCTCGTAATCCAAAACTATTCATTATTTCCTCCTTTCATCCCTACCTGCGAGCTACATGTCCAAAGTGTAATGATCGTACATTGAAAGCTGTCTTCAACTCCTTGCTGTAGGTAGTATAAGCACGACAATAACTAGTGAACCCAATCACAGCCAGATCCTTCAAACCCTCATTTTCTTCTACTGTCTTCAGAATAGCTGCTTGGATTTCACTAGCAGCATGATTTCGTTGGGCATACACAAGACGATGCCCAGGTCCACTCTCACGCACACAGTTGTCAAACCAGACATCAAAGTTGAACTGTTTCAGAGAGAGTCCTTTTGACTCCAGTGTATAGAGCATGCCTGTTTCCGTAGGTTGCAGGAATAACACTGACTGACCACTCTTTCCAGCACGTGCAGTACGACCTTCTCGATGAATATACTCTGAAATCTCTGTTGGAGGATCATACTGTACAACCCAGTCAACAGTCGGAATGTCCAGACCTCGGGCTGCGACATCTGTACAAATCATAGTCGCATAGTTCGCCTTGCAGAAATCACGCAGATTCTTGAGTCGTTGATGCTGAGGCATGTTCCCATGGAGACTCACTAACGTCCCCTTGTAGGTGGTAGTATCGATTCCATCACCTGGCCAGATCATCTCTCGTAAGAGCTCATCATGGAAGGATACACTATCACAAGTATTGACAAAGATCAGAATTCGACAGCGATTGCTATTCACACTTCGTAGCTCCTTACGAAGGAAGGCACAGAGAGCAGGAAGACGCAGATTGCTCTCGACTTGAATGTAATACTGACGAAGCTGTTTGGGCACTTGATACGAGGTGAGAGCTTCATTGTCTCCAGAGGACTCACCCAGTAATGTAGCATCTTCACTAGGATCGGATTCCTTCCGCAACTTATCAATATCGAGGAAGGAAGGAGATTTCAGAGATAATGTTGCGAGTTGCTGGATCTCTTGACTGAGTGTGGCCGAGAGGAGAATGGTCTGAACACGCTCTGTAGTCTGTTGCTGGAGCAGATTGAAGAGGTCTCGCAACTGCTGCTCAAACCCCATATCCAACAAGCGATCAGCTTCATCCAGCACCAACAGCTTCACACACTTGAGTGATAATGAGGTGGTGTGGAGTACATGGTCTAATAGACGGCCTGGTGTGGAGATAATGATATTGGCTCCTTTACGCAAACGACTCTTCTCTGCCTTCCGCTTCTGACCACCACAGATCACTGTAGGAACGATCCAGAAGAAGGGAAGAAGGAGTTTCTTAATGGTCTCTTCGATTTGGACACATAGTTCTCGTGTAGGGACAAGGATAACACAGTACACACCAGAAGTGCGATCAATCTTCGTAGGGAGACTCTGAAGGATCTGGACGATCGGAATGAGATAGGCCAGAGTCTTTCCAGAACCTGTTTCCGATTTAATCATCACATCACCTCCCTTCAAGATTTCGGGAATTGCATAGGATTGAGCGATCGTTGGTTGAGAAAAGCCAAATACATTCGGACTCTTCAAAACTTCAATCTACAACTCATCAACGAAATCCGAACCTACCAACTTATCACTAATCTTCATATCTGCAAAGGATGCAGCAGAGAACATGTTCTTATTTGTGAGTAATTGAAGAGGATTCGTCAACCCTGTATTAGGTTTCTTCTTTGTCATTGGAGCTTTCACTGGATGTTTGCGTGTACCTATTGTATCAATCGTTTCAACGAGACAAATCTACCAAAACCTCCTTCTACAGCGATTGTCTTTGCAGGTGATTCTTCTGTCTCCACAACAGGCCGCTTCTCTCCCTTTGTTCGTTTCTTATTAAACAACAAACTCAGCTTTGGCTTTCCTTGTGAATCGCTCATTTTAGACGATTTGATTCTAAATCAATGAAACGCCCACNACGTATTTTTGTCCCTAAAAGTGGAAATCGTGGTATTGTTCAGAGTTTACCTTATTCTTCCGTTATCCAAGTGTTATGTCTGTTGATTTGAGTATTCTTGCAAGAGGTATTCCTCTGGATCCCCTTCCCGAGTTGTACATGGTTTGTTGTTGACTTTCATATCTAGGAAGCCTTTAAATCCCAATGTTCCTCATGCTCCTAAGAGACCTGTTGTACTGAATAAGGAAGAGTTTGTGAAAGCCGTGAAAAACGCTCTTCGTTATTTCCCCGAGAAGTACCACGCCATTCTGGGACCTGAGTTTGCTGAAGAGCTGAAGACATATGGTCACATTTACATGTACCGGTATATGGTTTTGGGAAGTGTTTGAGAAACTAGTTTCTATCCTACTGAATACGAGATGAAGGCATACCCGTTGAGCATGTATCCCGCCAAGTGCCAGCAGGCTGCTTGTATCCAGTTGATGATCATGAACAATCTTGATGCTCGTGTGGCTCAATTCCCTCAGGAGATGGTCACCTATGGAGGAAATGGTTCCGTGTTCTCCAACTGGGCTCAGTATCACTTGATCATGTACTATTTGAGTCGTATGACAGAGGAGCAGACTCTGTCGATGTACTCAGGTCATCCTATGGGTCTTTTCCCTTCATTCCCTGATGCTCCTCGTATGGTGATTACCAACGGTATGGTGATTCCCAACTACAGTTCTCAGGCTGATTATGAGCGCATGTATGCTCAGGGAGTGACGATCTATGGTCAGATGACAGCTGGATCGTACTGCTACATTGGTCCTCAGGGTATTGTGCATGGAACTACGATCACAGTGATGAATGCTGGAAGGTGAGTATGAATGTATGTGATGATGAGTAGAAAGTATTTGAATCTCAATGATTTGAAGGGCAAGGTGTTTGTGACATCAGGTTTGGGAGGTATGTCAGGAGCTCAAGGAAAGGCTTCATTGATTGCTGGAGCTATTGGTGTGATTGCTGAAATCGATCCTGCTGCTCTGGAGAAGCGTTACAAGCAGGGCTGGATTAGCGAGAAGATCTCAGATTTGGATCAGTGTATCGCTCGTATCAAGTTGGCTCGTGCTGAGAAGAAGCCTCTGGCTATTGGTTATCTGGGTAATGTGGTGGATCTGTGGGAGCGTTTGGCTGAGGAGGATGAGTTGCTTGTGGAGTTGGGTTCGGATCAGACTTCTCTTCACAATCCTTGGATGGGAGGTTACTATCCTGTTCAGCTTAGCTTTGAGGAGGCGCGTACGATGATGCATGATGATCCTAAGCATTTCAAGGAATTGGTTCAGGAATCTCTGCGTCGTCAGGTAGCTGCTATCAACAAGCTGACAAAGCGTGGCATGCATTTCTGGGACTATGGTAACAGTTTCTTGTTAGAGGCTTCTCGTGCTGGTGCTGATGTGTTGGCAAAGGAGGGAGATAAGTGTTATGGAGTCGGAGGTTTCAAGTATCCTTCGTATGTGCAGGATATTATGGGAGATATCTTCTCACTGGGATTCGGACCCTTCCGATGGTAGATATGAGAGAAGGAAGTGATGCATAGGGTGTGTACTTCGGGACTGGAGAGTGATTTGCAGAAGACTGATGAGATTGCTGCAAAGATCTTCCGTGAGTATATTGCTCAGCAACCTGCTGCTCCTATTGCCTCTCAGTTGCAGGATAATCTGCATTGGATTGAGCAGGCTGGAGCTAACAAGCTGGTAGTGGGTTCTCAGGCTCGTATTCTGTATGCTGATTGTTATGCTCGTACCACTATTGCTCGTGCCTTCAACAAGGCTGTGGCTCGTGGTGAGTTGACTGCTCCTGTGGTTATCTCTCGTGATCACCATGATGTGTCAGGTACGGATTCTCCTTTCCGTGAGACCAGCAACATTCAGGATGGTTCTGCATTCTGTGCCGATATGGCTGTGCAGAACTGTATTGGAGATGCTCTTCGTGGTGCCACCTGGGTGGCTTTGCATAATGGAGGAGGTGTTGGCTGGGGTGAAGTCATCAATGGAGGTTTTGGTATGGTGTTGGATGGTCGCAAGTCAACAGAGATCCGTCTGGAGCGTATGTTGTTCTGGGATGTGAACAATGGTGTGGCTCGTCGTGCTTGGTCTGGTAACAGCAATGCTCGTTTGGCTGTCGATAATGCTCGTAATGACGAACCTCGTTATCAATGGACAGATGCTCACTGGGCAAATGCAGAAGTGTTGGATACGATTGAGAAGATGTATTGAATTGCTGTCAAGTAACAGTATTTCACGTTATTTACCCGATTTGTTGGAACCAAACAGACTACAAACTAAACTAGAGAGAAGAGAATTAGTAATATCGACGATTTGCCGTCGCTTCAATTGCCATGTTTCGGCATTCCTCACTGCAAAAACGCTGATCACAGAACCTAGGCACATGAACAATCCGGACGAGACATACATAAAGATGTTACTATGCTCCCCAATGATATGCCTGCACATTGCACAAACGGTACCATAATTGTCCACATTATATACACTACAAAATAAGACACTCTGTTCGCTCAGTACACGTGCTGATTATTAAACTGCTCCTCAACACTCCGAAGTTTGTCAGGCACTGTTGTAGTAGGCATTTCTCCACTTGAGAAGCTCGAGGACTTAGACACCGATAGCATTATGAAAAAGTACTGGTCCCTCACAGGATGCAAAGACCCAATAATATAAACTGACCCAATTATGTCATCCTCTCAACTTCACTTCAACAAACAGAATGACTAAAAGATATCAAAAGAATTAATTCCCGTCATATATTTCATAATCTGGTTGGCAAAAATGGAATTGTGAAGAGTCTTTCCGAAGAGTGAATTGGTTTGGTTCACCTGAACCTGAGTAATGAGTCCCAAACTCATGGACAAGTCAAGCGGGTATTGGTTCATGATCCCCCAAAGAAAACCAGATTCGAAAGCGACATCTATATCACAGCCAACATCGATCTCTACCAGCAAATGGACCATGATTTGGCGGCGAAATGAGCAAACTCATGGATGTCGATCCAGATCCACTATTGATAACACATTCGCCAAATGGAGGTAATGTAAGAAGCAAGTGTTGAGACTAGGATACAAAATCAGAAAATAGAAGATACGTTTGTTGTAGAGTTAGTCTTCATTTCCTTCAAGACAGTCATACAAGGAGAATAAACAATATCAAGAATAGATTGAGGTGTCACAAAGGAGGAATGCTCTTCAAGTCATTACCATACTCTGTTCAAACTTAGTTTGTTCCAAGCTGCCATGGAATCACGATTAGTCAAAGCATAATCCAATTGAAAAAGAGTCTCTGGACTCTGGACAACCCACTGAGCATGAGATAGAATATGTGTATTCAAAATCCGATCAGTTTCATTATGATCAGCCATCTCAAAGAAGAGAGGAATCCCGCGATTGTCACAGACTTTACAAACATACTTGAGAATTGACTCATTCATTCCAGCATCTGTAACAATGAGAGAAGATTTCTAGAAAGAAGAAATGAAGTCATTCATACCTCAATCATTGCCTTGTGTTTTAGAACGAATTCATTACCTGCTTGTCGAATCATTTCATCACTCACAGATCGAGATATTACGTGACCCTCGACATCATAGAGAATGCTTCCTTGAGGAGTAATTCGATTGTTAACAATCGTAGTTCCATAGTCAGTGTCACCCATTTCACGAACTAAACTCGCCAATTTCTTACCATGTTCATCATTACTGCGAATCGAAACATGAAGAGGGGGTGATTCTCTTGTAAGGGATGTGTAAATTGTGTAGAGTAAATGGCTACGCATTCCTGCTGATAACCAACTCTCATCAAGATGTCGTTGGTCCTTCGACATGATAGCATTATGAGTTAAATAAGTGGATGTGATAAATGTAGCAGAGCCAGCTTTAGGTCGAGGAAGTGGAGAACTATGTGAGAGAAAAGGAGTGCTAGTACCCTTTAATGATGGGCTTTGGTGAGTATGATAATGATGGAAGTGGAATTGGTTTTTCAAATGTATTTGATACAGATGGATGACCAACAGCAGAAGAAAGAATCGTCTGAATAGCTACAGTATCAGGAAATGATAAAACCAAGACTATTTTCAACAGTACTTCGCATTAAATCGTCTCCTCTATGAATTATAGATGAAGAAAGCCTTAACTTAGTTTCATCTCGGAATACGTCCTGCATCATATCCAGTAGAACACATTCAACTCCTTGTTCCATATCCTTATGTCCAATTGCGAAGATTGAATAGGTTGGAGAACTCGTCAAACGACCCTTCTTCTGAGGAGGACTCATTCCTCCTCGATGATGCTTCCTACTTATGAAGACAGCCAGACGAGCAGCAAGAGATGCATTTCGATTGGCTTCCTCGTAGAAAGCCTGGAAAGCAGGAATCGATTTCTCTCGGAAGAGGAACTGGGTGAAAAATGAATTGAAATGAGTACTTTTTGAGATAACTGAGTTAGACTGAATTCAGGGACCCGTTTGGAGACCAGATGTTGATGAATTGAAACAAGTTCATTCTGAATGTCCTGTTGTGAAAAGAGAGAATGCGGTTGGTTGAATACGATGGAGGGTTGTCGTTGATCCAAGAATCGAGATACAGTCTCTAAGAGTGTTTCTTCGGAAGTCACATTCTCTGGAGAAACAACCGATCTATGTGAAATACAAAGAGAAGAGATACGAAGCACAACCAAGAGTGGAGGGAATAGTTGGTGAATTGAATGTTATCACATGAATATTCTTCTTAGCAGCAAAGTCGATCGATTTTTGAATGTTCTGGTAAGGATGGAATCCAAGAGGCAGTAACTAGTCATCATCAATCACAAATGCTCTTACAATTGTTTCAGTATTTTCAAGAGATACTAAATCCTGGTATGGCGTAGTCTTCTCCTTAAAATCACAAGGAAATCCTTCAATCTCTCCAGAAAGGATTATTGGAATTCCATAGAGAGAACTAATATGTCTAGAGTTAAATAAATAGATAGAATAGAACACTGCTGCTGAAGGAGCAATAAATGCTGTCGTCTTTTGTGTTGTATAATGGGACAAGTTGCTTCTACAATGAAGGAATAACAGTAAAAGTACCGATGACAACAGAATTGGTGTTTTCGATCAGAACACAATAGTTTCATCTCATCATTGTTTAAACCAATAATCACCTATGAACTGATTCGAATAAAAGAGGTATGCTACTTCTCCATCAATCATTCCAAGAGAGACAGGGATTGCACCATTCTTACGTACTGTATTCTCAATATATCGAAGGGCTTTCAGACTTGAGGATGGTTTGGAGACTATTGGTTACAAAGGAACGAAAAACCGACATTTGGTTAGAAAACTCGTTTCAATAAGCACAAATGGAGATCCCTTATTCTCAATATTCCCTAGGTGTTCTCCAATGCGAAATGGGGATGACAACGTAGAAACACATCGCCGCTGTATTGAAATGGATCTTTGAAGTCCAATACATCCACTGATGTGAGATAAGCAAAGATTCCTTCCAAGTCGATTCAACATCTGGAAAAGAATAAACGGGAATGGATATGTGGTGTGAGAAATGATGGAAATCTGTAAGAATGATAGAAGCTTTCAGTAACGTAGACACCCTAACAAAAGCTTGCAAAAACAGCACAGTATCCTGGTTCCTTCATTTCAAATCGGTAGGTTCAATATATCTTTTAGCACTTGATTGAAGAAATAATGACGAATTCCCGTGACTCATCACTAAGGAACACAGACTTTCATTGATAAAAAACACAGGTACTACAATTTGTTATCTGTAATTCTTCTCCCCATCACTTCAATACATGCCGCCGAGTATGAATACTACATTAGTAGCAAATGTATCCGTACTCATGAATCATGAAGAGAATCAGAAGAAGCAAAAGATATCCACACTTGGTGAGAATGAGGTGGGGTTCTGATTCCTAGTATTGAAGCCTACATCTGCTGTAGAGGCTATCACTGAGAGCTATTCTGATGATGATGAAGAAGACCTTAAGGATTATCGCGTTGGTGGTTATCATCCTGTGGAAGTATCCATGTATGGATGTTTTAATTGTGAATAGGTTGGAGAAGTGTTTGCCAAGAGATATAAGGTTCTTTGTAAGCTAGGTTGGGGTCAGTACTCGACAGTATGGCTTGCAAATGATCTGTTCTCGCAATCTCTGTATGCAATTAAGATCCAACGCAGTTCACCGGACTATATGGAGGCAGCTGAATATGAATTGCGTATCTTTACCCGCTTGCGTAGTTATTCTAAAAGGGTGAAAGCAGCCAATCCAGATGCTGTTATCAATGTAGTCGAACTCCATGACCACTTTTATCATACGGGTCCAAATGGTGTCCATATGTGCTTTGTTTATGAGCGTCTCGGAGGTAGTCTTTTAGACCTCATCAAGCATTACCGGTTCAAAGGAATTCCAACTGACCTTGTACGTCCTCTTGTAGTTGCCGTAGGTGTAATTATTGTTTCTAATTGTAGATGTTGTCAGGTTTGGCATTTCTCCATTCCTGTAGAATCATTCACACAGATTTAAAGCCTGAAAATGTACTGTTAGTTGCTCCATTACCTCCTCCTCCGCCAAATCGACGGACAATGTATGATGTGATTCAAGAGCACATCAAAGAGGATTTAACGGTGATTCGTTTGAAGAAAGAACTCAAAGAAGTTAAAGACGATGTTAAACTCCGTTATTTGAATAATCAATTGCGCATTGCTGAAGAACGTGTCAAGCATGGTAAGAATGAACGGAGTGAATAAGAAATAGAATTTACAGTGAATCGACTTCCCACTCTTTGGGGATTCATTGACTTTAACTATACGGCGAAATCAACAAGTAAGCAGCCTATAACCACTTTTACTCCTGTTTTGACGCCAGCAAAATGGAAGTATCCAGAAGACTGTTTCTATATCAAGATGTTTGTTCTCTGTCCTCGCATTCATCTTGAACATGCTTTTGGAGAACGTCATGGATTTGGTGATAAGAAGTGTAATGAAGTCATTTCTGAGTGATAGCTAGATCCTAATTATAGTGAATGGACTTTTTCATTTGGCGAAGATACAAGCTGTTCACAGACACTATTTCAGATTCGGGGCCATGGAGTGGATAGTCATTCACGTCTTCATGATCTTCGTCATATTTTGATGAACGACTTTTCAAACGATGATAAGAAGGATCATGTTCTTTGGAGTCTTCGTTTTGATGGGCGAAGTATTCGTACTGTGTTCTGTAAGACTAATATCGACCAATTATTTGTAGCTATTTTGGAATCAATAATTCCAGGATTTTGTATAATTCATCTTCCTAATCCTAAATATGCTCTCTCTGCGTATGAACATACACTGATTGTGAACGCAGGGAAAGAGTTTCTTCCTCCTGAAACCACCATCTTTCATGATCTGGATGGTGTATTAGTTGCATTATTTGTACCAAAAGGTGAGAATACTCCAGGTATTTGACTCATAGTTCGTGAGGGATTATCCTTACGACCGTTAGCAGAACGTCTCTCGATGTGGCCATCAGATTCCATCATGAATAAGAAACTTTCTAAGAATCGAACCATTCCTGCGTACTTCCATCCGAGTATGACTTTGAAGGATGATTAATGCAAAGGTGACGTAGTTAGTTGTAAGATTGTTGATCTGGGGAATGCTTGTTTTGATGGGGAACAGTATACAGAGGATATTCAGACTCGTCAGTATCGTTGTCCCGAGACACTTCTTCATCTGCCTTATTCGTTCCCAGCGGATATTTGGTCAGCGGCATGTGTGATCTACGAACTGTTAACAGGAGCCTATCTGTTCCAGCCAGAAGGCGAAACTGAATCAGGACGTGATCTAGATCAATTGTCTCGTTTTGAGGAGATTGCAGGGCGAATTCCAAAGGACTATGCTGAGCAGAGTCCACGACGGCGTGAATTCTTTAAGAGTGATGTAAGAATGACTAGAAGGAGTGAGACATTAGAGAACATTAAAATTACAACGAGGATTGAAACCTCATACACTCTCAAAACGACTGATAAAGAGAGGAATTAGTCAAAAAGAGAGTGAATTAGTTGAAGATCTCTTATTGAAGATGTTGAGAATTCGACCTGGTAATGGTTAACATGTTGTATGATTTCTAGACGAGAGAATCAAAGCAGAAGAATGTCTGAAACATCCTTGGTTTACTGCATCTTTATACCATGTTTGTTCAACAAACAATCAAAGCAACCATCTGTTTTCGTTCTAAGGTCTTATTGACAAAGGCATTGATAAATTCTGTAACATTCTCCGTTGTTAAATCATTCTTCTCAGGGACGTAATAGCCTCCATTATCAGGGATATCCACAATACAAATCATAGGACATGTATCTGCCTGAATCATTCCACGAATCTGATTCGACACATCACCTTCTTCCTTAGCATAGAAGAAGGACAATACATTTCGGTACTGCTCAGCAATAGGCAACAACGCAGCAATCGCACTCTCCTTCTTCTCTCCAGAACAACAATCCTTATCCATAAAGGCCACAAAGCATGGTCTAGCATTGATATCATCAGGTTCCTGATTCAAATCCTTCAGAGCAGCAGGCATCCAAGGATATCCTTCAGCTCCTTGTGATTCCACAGCAGAACGACCATCAGCAGTAATAACGTTTCCTTCAGCATCAAAGAGAACGAAGTAGGGAATGCCTTCGACACCTAATTGCTCCTTCAGTTTATTCAACACAGGACACTGGAAGCCAATTGTACACCAAGGCATGGGTCCATAATACTCAGCATACTCAGAAGCATCATTATCCATAGAACAGAAAACGACTTCAAATGGTTTGCCCTCAGCCTGAAGCTTATTATAAGCTTCAATCAGCTTAGGAGTGAACTTCTTGCAAGGGGCACACCAATGAGCAGAGAAATACATACCATAGACCTTGTTCTCTACAGCAGCAGCACCAAGAGCAACATCCTTCTTTGTAATATAGGGAGCAATACGTTCCAAAGGAGTTGGCTCTTTCCAAGGGAATCCAGCAGGATTCTCTTCGACATCTGACTTAGCTTGAGGATTGATCACACCATCAGGAGAAAGCATAACGAGACGAGGAATACCCGAAACACCAAATAGATTATTGAGATTCTCCTTCACTTCATTGTTGTCAAAACGAACGGCAAGCCATGGCATAGATCCATAGTACTCTTCGAATCCCTTCATATCGTTATCCTTACTACAGAATACAATCTCAAAGGGGACATTCTGCTTCTTGAGATCAAGATAGACTTTTCTTAACTTGGGAGTAAACTGACGGCAAGGAGCACACCAATGAGCAGAGAAATACACACCCACATACTTTCCGTCAAGAGAAGAAACAGAAACTTCACCATCCTTAGACACCAAAGTCTCACCAAAAAGAGAAGAATAATCAGACATTATATCACTAGTAAAATAGAATAAAAGTGAGGATTCAATAGATTTGCTATGTCAAAAGGAACCAAAGGAATTCAATCTGATTGGACAAACCAATATCTGTGCTATCATACCAGTTATCACTTTGAATCTCCTATGTAGAGGCGTTATTTCAAGCAGCTTGCAAGTTTTCCAAACAAACAGAGTATTCCCAAACAGAAACAGTTCCATCGAAGGATGCTACAAGAAGGGTATTCCGATCTGGATGTTGCCGAATGCTGCTAATAGGTTTTTCGTGATACTCCAGTGTATGATGAACTTTTGTCTACGTGTCAATCAATGATGGCATCGCGAACACTAATCAAGTCATATATGTAAACAGTTCCATTTTCACTCCCAGTAATAACATATTCATCTGTATTATTCAAAATGCTTTCAATCTTCAGTTCTTCACAGACGTGACCTCGATATCTACACATTTATTTGTATAACCAATTTTACTCATTTAGTAATAGCCCTGAAGCTCTTTCAAAACAAATGACTGCACTTGATGTCGTACTTGCTACAATACATTGATTGTCTTTGGAGAGAGAAACAGAACAAACTGGAACTACAAATAAGCAAAATATATCTGAACCATACTACCAATCTTCTCCTCGTAGAGCTTTCCAGCTCGAATATCATATGTTCGAATGGATCCATCGACAGATCTATGTAATCAATGATGCAGAAAGTTACCCTGTAACAATAGAAACATCATCTACGCATAACGATGTGATACTATCAGTGGCATCGCTAAGTGTTTGCACGCATTGCGAATTGTGGGACCTAGATATTAACAATCAGAATCACTCCGTTCCTTGTGTCCCAAAGTTTCACCGTTGTATCATAACTACCAGAAGCAAAAACAGAACTGTCTTTATTATATGATAGAGTGTTAACACGCTATGTTCGAAGCATTCATCCAACCCATACTTGAGAATGACCATAAAACCTTCTCAGAACTCTCGAACTTGTGATATCCCACAAGAAGACATCCCGTTCTTCTCCACAAGAAACGAATGTTTGGTTATCAGTTGATCTTGTTAATAATAACTCATTTCATAAAGATACATTGATAGGTCATTAACAGCATTGTTATGAGGACCCTTATAACGCTTGATTAGAAATCCATCCTTCATATCATCTCGTAATGGATTCCAAAGACATAGAGAACGATCCTGACCACATGACATACAATAACTACCGTCATCTAACCTATCACTGTTCAAACCTATCCTTACTTGTGAATCGAACAGAAGTGACTCTTCCTCGATGTCCTTTTAAGACTCGCACAAGTTTTGTGATATTTGATGATGGCTGTTCCATGAAGTGACGAACTAAAAAGAGAGAGCAAATGAATTTCAACAAACAAAATAGATTAAAAGGGAATCCTAAACAGAATTAACACAATCAGCAAAAGGGCTTGAAGATGTCACGTACGGCCTCGCCGTCGCCGGACACCTCTATCTATCACCATTCTGCACTATCCAGACGAGCTTGTACTCTCCTCCTCCTCACTGCTGGAAAGAGTAGTAGACAAAATCTCAGCAAGGTTCAAAATGACTGCAGAGGAAGAAGATGCCATTACTGTCATGACAGCAGCTTGCATTCGTTGGATCTATCCAGTAACACAGTTCAGCTAGGACCACCTCTGCCTTGTTCATTTTAGAAAAAGCAAAAGCATTACACATCTTCTTGTTGAGATACTCCACCTGATTCATTCGGAAGGATGGCTTCCGCTTCATTTGAGGTGTAACATCAAATGCACGAAGCGTATTTCTAAAAAAATCACTCCCTGACGAAAAAGGCAAACATGCATCGTTTCGACAATCTCACCGATTGGGAGAAAGACCTCATCGTTCTCATTGCATTACGAGTCGACATGAGTAGTGAAATGTAGTTTCTGACGAGGAAGGAAATCGGTTCTTTTTCTGTCATTGTTGGAGAATCATTAATGAACGGAGTAATTGAATCTGTAGCAAGAGCAACGTTGAAGCGAGCTCGACGTGGTCTCTTTGGAACAACGGGGAAGCTCTTCGGCAATAATGTGAGTCACTCCGAGAGGAAGTACTTGATTTTGGTTTGATTTAACTAATCAGGACGAGAAGAACGTGGAATCCGAATGTACTGCATATGCATCTTTATAGTGAGACTCTTGATGAGAAGGTACTTTGTATGAATCAAAAATGATTGTTGAGATCTTCCTGAGGGTTACATCAAATACTCTTCGTTGTATTGACAAAGCGGGTGGTCTAGACAATTATGTGCTGTACACTAAGGACAAAGATTTAAATAGCGATGTTGCTTTAAAACTGCGGGAAAGGATTCTTGAGAAGCAGAAGGAAGTCATGAAAGAGTTGAGTTAGTGGGTTTGTCGTTTGGTTTGTTTCTTGAGTGAGATTATGTTCATATGCAATGAGAGAGACCTAAGGAAGGTTTGTTGGTGTATTGAATACAATATATAAAACTTACCACAACAAATGTATAAGCTCTGTTAGCTCAGTCGGTAGAGCATCGTGCTTATGTCGCGATGGTCGAGGGTTCGATCCCCTCACGGAGCATCTCTTTTCGTGTTTTAAAGAAACAATCTATGTTATTGTGGAACGATGTAAGTCGTCCTTTAGTTGCTTCCATCTACGCATCATCCTTTTCTACATCTCAAACTGAGCCTCAGAGTAGTAGTTTATACCAAGCAACCGATTATCAAACATCCGTGACCATAGAGAGTCATATGCAAGTTTTGCCTATTTTATCATCCAGGAATCTTCCTTACTTCTCGTGGAGTAGCATATTGAACGTACACAAACCCCTGATAGTCGGATCCCAAGGGAGGAATGATGATATCCTTCACTTCTCCATACTTGACCAATTCTTCCTTTACTTCCTCCTTAAGGTCATCAAGACCATCTTCAGCCTCTAAATCCAATGGAGTTACTATATTTCGCAGTTCCAGATACGAAGTGAGTGACTTCTCATCCACTCCTGCACAAATATCAATTACTTCCTGAGGAACGTTGTCAAGTTCCTGCAAAATCAATTTGTAGTCCAATCCAACAATCTCATACATCTCTGGCCAGGTAACTTCTGGACAGATCTCCTGCCATGTTCTGTGTTCCGTTACAGGACCCCCATAATCAACAGGACGATCTAGAGTTAACAAAATCGATTTGATTCACTTATTTTGAGTCGTTGACCGTGAAAGTAAATGCCATCGAGATTCAGAGCATTAGTCGCTTCGTCCTCATGCCGTAGACTAACAAAACAAAACTTTGGCAGTACTCGACAAGCTATTACTGGTTTTCCTGGCCACCGATTGAGATTCGCAGCCAGCATAGCCTTGTTTAAAAACTCAATCACATCTTCTGGATGACTTCCTTCTATAATATTTCCAACGTATAAGTCCTTTCCATAGGCACATTTCGGTTCAATCAAGTCAAAATCTGGAATAATACTGCTCTTGGATGCTACACATGAAACACACGAGATAGAAATACATTGAACAGTCTTTTCAACATTCTTGATGATATCACCCAGTGTGTTTTTGGGTGCCTCTCGTGAATGAGAGGCCGAATGAGATTTCGATCTGGAGCGATGACGAGAGCGAGAGTGAGAGTCATAACGAGAAGACGAACGAGAACGGTGGTGACGTTGACGAGAGTGATGACCATGGCTATGATGATACCCACCTTCTCGATGCGACCTTGATCTGCTGTGACTTTTTATTGATGTTGAAACAATAGATAAGGCTTTGTTCTTCTTCTCATCTTCTGTCTTTGCCACTTCTTTTGTTTCCGTTTGATTATCTTCTTTGCCATCTTTTGGGTTTGATATATCAGTTGCTACACGAGAAGACTGATTCTCCATAAGTAACTCATTTCTTTTCACAGATTCCTCTTCTATGCTTGTTTTAGGTTTAATATCTCTCTCCACAACAATTCGATCCTCCATGATGAGAGGATTGTGATCCTTCATTTCCCTGGACATTTGAATTTTGATTAGCTCTCGTTTCATTTCTAATAACTTCTTATTCTTCAGCCATACTACAGAAATAGGCCAATTTTTTGTCAAACAATCGATCTCATTAGTAATTACACATTGAATCCTGATTTCATCGCCCTTCTCTTCCAAGAGAAATTGGATGAACGAGCAGTAAATTATTTTGACAAAAGAATTGATCTTTGTAGAAACAGTGATCCCGGCCACCCCGGAGATGGAAAGAGAAATATTTGGGGAAGGGTAATTTTGCAACGATAGATTCAATCATTTCTAGGGTATGATGAAGCGTTTGTCGATGAAAGCCGGCATTGACCCACGGTAGGATGAATCGAATCATTGATGTAATAAGTAGGCTAATTGGTCGTTTGATTGAACCTGTTGATTTTGTAAACTTTATGTTGATGATTAGATCCATGTTCCCTCAAAATCTGTCCTACAAAACCACATCAACGAAATCGACAATATGATAGAAAAAGTAGGAATAATAGATGCTGTTAACTGAAGATGGAGAATGAGCTTTCGCGTTGCGAATTATCTCGTAAGGATGCTTTTGTACAATCTGCTCCTGAAACCTACTCCATGATTCCAGAATCCAAAGATTTCGAGAGTGAACGAATTCGTATATGGGAAGAGAACCGACGTCGTCATGTTGAGTCCGAACATCGAATCCTTTATCCGCAATCAGAATCTCTGTTCCCCTTTTCTATTCTATTCACTTATAGCACGCAAGAAATCAATTTAGAACGAATTATCCACCGAAATCAAGTCTCTTTTACGAGGAACCGTCCATTCTTCGTTCCAGTTGTAGCAGAGCAAAAACAGTTGCGTTATCAGTACTACATGAAACTATATCGCAAATATAAAAAGCTTCAGGATCGTTGGGATGCAACTCATCGGGATGAAGAAGAAGGTAACATGCCAGGTCGCTGGAAAGATGACGGAGATTCAAAGCGAGAAAAGCGTACATTCCGTTGGATGTTTTCCCGTTTCTTCATTTGTAGCAACACGTTCTATGGCTCGCATTACTCGAAGCCAAACTTCTAATATGGTGGAATGTGAGTCGATCACTTCGAGAGTTGGTTTGAATAGAGGTTGTGATGCGTAGGATCCAGAATACTTCTTGACTCGCCAAGCAGATGTGTCTAATCGTTATCAAGAACCTTCGCGATATAAATATATTAACCATAATGCCAAATTGACAATGGATGGAAAACCAATGATTTGTCAGGATATTCCAAGGAGTATTCATTTGATGGAACTTCTCAACTAGATCTTCCTTGTCCTTCTCATTGTAACTGTCCTTATCAAGTAAATGAAGTTGGTAAAATATGTCGACCGTGGACAGATATGGAAAAGTTTATCTTCTTAAATGGATTCTTTAACCGCCCAAAAGTGTCATTTCCCGCGGTTTTTGATTTGTAGGATTTCCGTTATATTGCAAGTACGTTGACAAATCGTTCAGTCCAGGATGTGGTTGACTTCTATTATTTGTACAAACGGGGAATGTACACGAAGTTGCTACTTCGCGTTCAATTATCAATGTGGAAGAGCATGAATTACGATGCACGACCTCTTATTCTAGCAGCAGCTTACGGAATTGGTTTGCCAATTCCCGAAGAAGTTTTGGGTCCTAATTATGCAAGCTACAATATTGCTGATTATATCCATGATGACCATGTTTCAGTGCTGAATAGCAATTCGGGGTTGAAGCCAGATGATGAAATTCTCTTGCATCATCCCTCTTATCAGTACAATTTAGAGGATAATGAGCATATTACTCCTACAATCCTGCAAGAACGTCGAATGGCTCGTGAAAAGCGAATTGAACAACTATTAGTGAATATGGGACTAGATGTACCTCATGACCTGTCTGTTGACTTGTAGTTGAAGCATTGTATTCCTACAGAAGAGAAAGTGATTGACTCCCCCAAACTAGAGCATAGCATTTCCAATGCTCTAAAAGAGAAATTGCCAAAGCCGATTACGGAAAGTAGTGATGAAGACTCTCTTTCTAAAAGACCTCGAATGTGTGCAAAGTGATCTCTATTGACTGTGTAGAGAATCGATCCGAACTCGGAGGAAGTCGCATGTGGGGCAAGGAAGAGAGGATGATTGATGTAAGAGAAGGTAGCTATCTGTAATCGTGTGTTTGTTAGAAAAGGAATTAGACAACAAGACGATAGAACCGAGTGGCATTACCTCCCATCACTTTTGCTTGGTCTTCGACTGAGAACCGCTCAATGTAGTGTTTCACAATATCGACAACTTGACAGTATTCTCCACATAACGTCAACACTACTTCTCATATTCATTATCATCCCTTACTGGGCCAATCTGAACCCACCATCACACGATCCACTCCAAATGCATCAAAAATGATATCCAGATACTGAGTAAAATCCTCTTCCTTCCAATTCTTCCAATCTGCCTCTGTTACCATGCCAGAGACTTTGATATAGACATTCGGAAATCCAGCCAAATCCTACTGTTGAAGATAACTATATCCAAATACCCGAATACCCTTCTCCCAATCTCCTACAAGATGATCCTTAATAAAGGGTTTCGCAATGTGATCAATAACAAATGGCTGATCAGGGAACATCTCTACAAATTTCCTTGCTGTTGCAAGATGCTTCGGATAGATTAGAATGTCATAGGTCAGATTGTACTTCTTCAGAAGACGAATTCCCTGAAGGAAGTTATCACGCAAAAGAAACTCGTCATCAGGTTCGTCTTGGACCTAGGTCCTTATCCATTCCAAGAGAATACAATATGACGGAGTCCAACAAGCTTCTTATTCTTAGAAATAGATGCAAGCTACGATAAAACTATCCGTTTTTCGTTACCTTTTCGTCGATATCATCCGCACGTAAATCAACCCATCCCACAACTCCCTTAACAATGTTGGGATATGTTTCAGCAAGATCTAAAAGAAACTGGGTCTCTTCATCGCATTGTCGTGCTTGAACAGCTACAGTACCATCCATTCCATATTTATGCAGGTATGGCTCGAGGTCAGGTGGTAAGAAGTTTCTTCTCAATGACTTCATATCCTCATTCAGCCAAGCGAAAGCCTAGTACATAATACTATAACAAATAAGATACAATTGGATCGTAGATCCAGAAATGTTGATGGGAATCAATCTGAGGTGTAGACATGATTTATTGTGTTGTGTACTAGTATTCACCGATATCCGTAGTTGATGTGGAACTTCAAGACCAATTGTTCTACTCTTGTATTCTTGATAATTACAGATGGAAATCATTCCCGCGATTCTTCCTTGTCAGACAAATCCATATAGGAATGGATGAATACGCCAGTATATCGGAGGTGGCAAAGGAGATCAGGGCTGTACGTGAATCCCATGTGTTATATGTAGATCTGTCTCTCTTTCCCAACTATTGAAAATTCGAATAGGAATCATATTCCTGTTATGAATTTGGTGTCGTATGATCATTAGGATTCGTGGACTCGTGATTTGAATCAACAGATTCTGTACATACAACGGTTACATTCTATAGAGGTTCAGCAACACAAAAAAGATATATGTAGTTGGATTCTTGATGAACGATGTCTAGGTTCTTCCAAGCTGACTCTCCAGCCACTAGAAGAATTAAAAAATGAACTACGAGAGGTTCTAATCGATAACTATCTTAAGAAACGGAAGGAGTTGTATAGTTATGAAGAAGCACTCCTATCATTGATTGGTTCCAATTCGAGGTTCACAGAGCAGGAAGAGAAAATCCAAGTATAGTTCTTAGTTTTCTATGATGATAGAAAGCCCTCAAAACAAAAGATCAGTTGTTCACTCAACTTCAGTCAGTTCGATATGAATATGAACAAATTGAGGAGAAGTGTTTCGTTTTACTTGATCACAACCTGGGTCTAAAATCATCTGCAGATAGCATGGTTCATCGTCTTCACGTAAAACCATGTGAATCTGTTAAGCATAGACCGAAGATCAAACAATTCAACAGAAAAAACAAGATGGAAACGTAGAAATGCTCGAAGAGAAGAGGGTCGAGCTGGAGAAGTAGGATCGTATATTAGCAGTAATGACATAGAATCAAAAGGAAATATGAGCGACAGAGGATCGAAAATGCTCTGTTACGGAATATTTACTCTTCCCTTGTTCTTGGCAGTAAACTAGATTGGGCTAGAAATCCACGTATTCGAGAATTGATGCTTTGCTGTGAAGAGGAACCTGGAGTCCCTGAGAAAGATATCTCATAGTTGTTTTGTTCTTTTTGTGAGATTCTGTTTGTTTATCATTAATACAGAAGAAGTAAGTTGAATTGTATTCTATTTCGACGATTGTCATGAATCGCCACCACGAAGATTAATGCAATCGTATGGATAGTTCTGTCCTTTAGGCAGTAATTCCTTTGTTGTGACGAATAACTATTACAATGGCCTTTAACAAGCCCACGTATGTGTTATGATGTGAATTTGAGGAATAGTGAAGACGATGTTCGCAAGATGCTCGTTGCCCGTATTCACTACGGAACTAAGAACCTCAACTACATGATGAAGGACTACGTGTTCCGTCGCACTAAGGAGGGAGTCCATATCATCAACCTCTCCAAGACTTGGGACCTCAGGATGTCATCGTGATTGGTGCTCGTGAGAACTCTCAGCGTGCTGTTCTGAAGTTCTGCAAGTACACTGGTTGCCAGACCATCTCCGGCCGTTATACTGCTGGAACCTTCACCAACCAGATCACTAAGCAGTTCCGTGAGCCTCGTCTCTTGATTGTCACTGATCCCAGCTTCGATCGTCAGGCTATCCGTGAGGCTGCTTGCGTCAACATCCCTACCATTGCTTTCTGTGATACTGATTCTCCTCTGGAGTACGTGGATTG
>NW_014569302.1:0-16100 GCF_000743755.1 Blastocystis sp. subtype 4 | reverse complement strand
GGATCAGTTGAAGAGCAACATTGTTCTTTCTTGCAACTTCCTTGTCTCTCTTCTGAAGAAGAAGTGGCAGAACATCAAGGTTGTCTACATCAAGTCCACGATGGGTCCTTCTCAGCAGATCTACTTCTAAGTGGGTTGAATCACCAATCGAATGGTTGGGAGCTGTTAATCTTGAATTGTTTTCTTGTTTGTGATCATCTCACAATATATTATCCAACAAACAGAATAACTAACAATCTAGTACTGCGAAACGCTTATTCCTGACATTCCACTTCATCTCCAGGTCCAAAGACGTATTTCTGAGGCTTATGAGAACCGCACGAGTTGTCAAGAATCTTCACGATATCCTCACGTGTAATATCCTCCTTTGACTCAGCACGAATCTCAGCATGATATGTCTCCAGACGCTTCAACAAAACCTGCTTGTGTGTAGCCACACGAGCTCTAGCGAAGACAGAAGCGTTCTCAGGAACCCACGTCATAAACACGAATCGCTCACGAACTGAAGTACACGAACCCTCACGATTGAATGCAATCACTTTGAATATGCCATATAACACTTCGTTCTCATCCAACTTCTCCAGCATCTCAGAGATACCATTGCTTCCATATCCGAACACTTGAAGAGACTCGTCCTTTGCCAACTGACACAGAATCCAGTTTACAGGAGAATTCTGCTTCTTGAACTCCTCCCACAGGCTGTCAAATGTCTCTTCACTTGTCTTCACTTCTTCCTCATGATCACCAGCGAACTGAATGTCTTCAGCAGTGATGTCGAAAATGTATTCATCAGGAGCGTGACACCCTGAAGCGCGATCTAACTCCTTAATAATCTTCTCCTTGGACATCTCCTCCAATGTATTCACCTGAAGACCAATATGGGCTCTTCCGAAGAACTCACGGACAGAAGACGAAATGGTACTCACCTTAGCACGCTCAATAATGGGAGTGTCTAAGCCAATCCAGGCAATGAACACGAATTTCGCACGTCGACTCGTCACAGCCGATTTGTTCTCCAAGCCAATGACTTCAATCAAAGCAAATTGGCACTAAAAATCACATACACCAATATCGTTCACTTTCTTGGAATCAAGATGTTTAATGCACTCATCATAGCCACCTTCACCTGCTGAGTTGACAATAAGCTTGCTATAACCCTCAATATCGCATACAATCCTATTGGATCAACAAATGACGAAAGAATCCCACCAGCTAGTCAAATCGTTGTCGTCCAGAATTCTCTTGAATTCCTCCGATTTTGCAACTTGCTCACAATCAGCCATTTAAGATAGATAGGTATTGAAAAGAATAATGTCAAGATTAGATCAACGTTCCAGCGGATTTGAGGTATAGTCTATACAGACTTCTCTCTCTCCAATTATACATCAAATCCGGATGATTCATTATTGGTATCAGCTTTCTTATTATAGAATGAGAGTGAGCAGAATTTAGATTCCTTGCAAATAAACTGACATAACTTGGATACTGATGTCTACAAATCTTACTATAATTTGGTGTTTATTCATTTATTCTAGTATACTTTGAACTGGGATCAGTGTATATATGACCAATCGTGATAATCTCTGTCTCTTCCTAGTACTAGCTTATTTGTGAGGTAGATGGCCTCTAATCCATTTTCACACAATAATCTAAGAATCGAACTTTCAGATCATGTTCTAGAACTATGGCAGTTTTTGTGGTTTTTTCGGTTTGCAGATTAATTTCTGTTCTAAGCGTAATCGGAGATGTCTGATATTGCTGCGAAGAAGAAGGCCGAAGGAAATGGGTTTTTTGCTAAGAAGATGTACCCTCAAGCCATTGAATGCTACACCGAGGTAAGTGTACTGAAGTTTGTTTGTATGAATGGGATGTAACCAGTGGATGTAGGCCATCAAGCATGATCCCTCAAACCACATTCTCTACTCTAATCGAGCCATGGCCTATTCTGCCATTGGAAAGTGGAAGGAAGCTAAAGAGGACGGTCTTGCTTGCATCGAGCGTGATAAGACTTTCCTGAAGGGTTACCATCGAGCTGCTAATGCCATGATCAATCTTGTATATTTTTAGTCCTCGCATTGATGTCTAGGGAGAATTCATAGAGGCTGAGGATACCTTGAATAAAGGACTGACATACAATGCAAATGATCCCAATCTTCTGAGCTTGTTGAAGATCGCTGCTCCTCGAGTACAGGATTTTCAAGAATACATTAGCAATAGGCAAAGGATTTGAGAGAAGCCGCCATGAGCAAGATGCCTCCTCTGGAAAGGTACAAAGCTGAAGGAAATGAATATTTCAAATCCAGCAAGTTCCCTGAGGCTATTAATAGTGTATGAAATGGTTCTTCTCGTTTACTGTAGTACACAAAAGCCATTCAGAGTGCTGGTGAGGGTGCTCCAATGAACGACTTGTTGTGTGCTTGCTACAACAACCGAGCTGCCTGTTATCAGCAACTTGGAAACTACGAGGCTGTAGTTGCCGATGCCTCCCGTGTGATTGAGTATGATGTAAGGAAGTCTTGAGATGTCTGAGTTGTAGCCTAAGAATGTAAAGGCTCTTCTTCGTCGTGGATTGGCTTTTGAGAGTCTGGAGAGATATCGTTCTGCTTTGGAAGATATTCGTGCTGTTCTTGCTATTAATCCGACCATTGATATGGCTAATAGAGCTCAGGTAAGGGTGGTAAAGTTGTATTATGGATAGCACCGTATTGGAAATGCCGTGAGAATCCTGAAACAGAATTCATAATAATAATTTACGCTTGTATAGGACTTTGTTTGTTTCCTTGAACCATCATTCTTTTGAAATGAATATCGATCCTACAACACCAAAAGAAGAAGAAGAACAAAAAACCAAAAGTAACATGGTGAGCACTACCCAAGATTCGTTGATTTATAGAAGAGATCCACTTCTCATATCCGCATTGTTTCTAGCAAGGTTGGAGTCAAGACCCCTTGATTGATCTGTAGGGAAATTCGCATATCTATTATGCCTCAGCAACAGAGACAGATGGAATGCCCTCCTTGAAGGAACTCTATAGGTGATTTCCAATGTTCTACTTAATTCGTAGAATTGGTCATGGACCTTCAAGTTCGCATACGATGGGACCAGCTAATGCTGCCAAGATGTTTCGTTCTTTATACGATGAAGGAGTTGACAACTATGTAGTAATTCTATACGGGTCGCTTGCAGCTACTGGGAAGGGTCATATGACCGATGTTGCCATTGAGAATGAATTGAAGCCAAAGAAAGTAACTTTCATTTGGAGGGCTAACGAAACACTCATGTTTCACGTAAATGGTATGACTATAAAGGCATGTCAAGGAGAGAAAGAACTTGGTCAAGAAACCTATTATAGTGTAGGCGGAGGAGCTATTATTGTGGATTCCGAGTTGAATAAGATTGAGGGACCGTATAAGAAGACCTTTCACAAGGTGTACAATTACTCTACAATGAATGCTCTGATGCGTTGGTGCCGAAAAACTGGACTCAAGTTAGATGACTTTGTCTATCAAAGTGAGGGTGAGGAAATCCGCGATTTCCTTCATGAGGTTTGGGATACAATGAAGCATTGTGTTGAAACTGGTCTACAAGGAAAGGGTGTTCTTCAAGGAGGATTAAATCTGCCTCGTAAGGCACATGATATGTATCGAGCAGCTCAACGCAGTAATGATCATCTAGGAGTATTGATTTGTTGAAAGAGTGAATTATAGCGTCATGCCTATCTGTTTGCTTACACTCTGGCTGTATCAGAGAATAATGCTGGAGGTGCTACTGTTGTGACTGCTCCCACATGTGGTGCATGTGGAATTGTTCCTGGTTTGATGTATTATTTGGAACATCATATGAACAGTATCACAGACGATGATATTGTGGATGCTCTTGCTGTGGCTGGTATAATTGGAAATATCGCCAAGGTCAATGCATCTATTTCTGGAGCTGAAGCTGGATGCCAAGCAGAAGTCGGAGTGGCATGTGCAATGGCCGCAGGAGCTGCTACGTTCTTAATGGGAGGCTCGACTGAACAGATCGAATATTCGGCCGGCATGGCTATTGAGCACATGTTGGGATTGACCTGTGATCCTGTGAAGGGACTCGTTCAGGTACCTTGCATTGAAAGGAACGCAATGGCAGCTGCACGAGCTTTAGAATGTGCTCAGTATGCACTAATGACCAACACGTTCCATTTGATCTCTTATGATGAAGTGTTGCTAACAATGATTCTTACAGGAGAAGATATTGAAGATACTCTGCGTGAGACTTCAAGAGCGGGATTAGCTCAAACGTACAATCTGGATGAGATTGCAAGAAAACAGCGTATTCGTGATATGAAGAGCCAACTCTTTGGTCTTCAACGTCGATCTAGTATTAATGTACAATGGGGCCAGCATGATTCAGAAGCGGAAGAACAGCATGAATCTGAGAGTGAAGTGAAGAAGGAAGATAAGATGATTATGTTGGACCAAAACAGTATTTTCGATAGTTTCTACTAAGCATTTATTTGTTAGAAATCCCAATTCTTCATTGAAATCCACAAGATAATTCGAAGTCATGGGGATTTGGTAAAGATGGCGGACATGGATCTGTGGTTTTGTTTTTCAAATCTTGCCTCCTTCTTTCTTGAAGTGTTTAAATTTCCACTACGTTTGATTAAGCTGGTCTTCTTAATTTTATTATTCTTTGAACGAAGATAACTCTGTGTTGACGAACGTTATGGATTCCACGCAAGTAGAATGCTGTATTCCTAAAACTCTTACAGGTAATCTTTGGTAGTAGTATACATCTTCTAGAACCTTTGACTGCAGAATCCTCTCTCTTAAGTCGGTCTTCTTCACCAGAAATGCTGTATTCTAATGCTCCAAATCACAACAAGTATGGCTCTGCAATCTATCTAATTGGTAGAGAACAGTCATTATCGAAGTCACTTCTTAAGGAGATATCAATCGATGAACCGAGTGTTGTTCATATTGTGAGAGAGGAGGAACGGTATACGCCACTCTCTTTGCAACAAGACCCAGAAGTCCATCTCTTTTTTCTCCCTCATACTCAGAACAGTGATAAATCAACAAGAAAAGGATTTTGCATTCGGCATTTTGTAAGTAGTGAGGAGCAACAAGCGTATCATCTTTTTCTTTCTATTTATCTAGTGCAAAACGTGTACGGCAAGTTCTTAAGCAAGCACAAGAGAGGTCGTCAGCCCAAAGGTTCGATCTCTCCGATGTTGTTATTTCTAGTGAGAAACCACTTTGGAAAGCGATGAACCCTCAGAAACCGTTCGGAATTCGAGAAAACCGAATTCATCCTTTCTTAGAGGGTGTTGGCTCGAATTCACTTACACAAAGCTTTCTTCTCCCTCCAATGCATTCCAATTCATCTTCTCATGTTGTATCGTGTTTAGCCTTTCAATTGGATAAGTTTTCTGTATGTCCATATCCCCAAACATCTATTTCCTCTCTTTCAAAACGATGTGGTTTTAGTGTCAATAAAACGATCCAGACAGGATCCACATCATTTGCTCGTTCACCTGTTTCACGAACTCCTCTTGCAGGTGTACTAGCAAAAAGTACTCCTTCACAACGACACAAAAAACGAATTGAAACGAAGGTCCTTCCTAGTGTTTCAAAACATCATCTCTACAACACAAGATCTATGCCATCAACCTCTGTAAGTCCATCTCCGCCTACAATCATTCATGATACAATGTCTCAGTTCCATTTCTCTGTATCACCAGAGAGTTCTAGAGATGATGAGAGTTCGGACGAACCTTTGAAGAATGCTCTCCTATCCTTACGAACTGGACAATCGACTCCCATTAGTGATGAACCCTCTCAGAATATACTCAAAGATAGACCTTCGTTCACAGTTGATCTGAGTCTCTTGGAAGATGTTCGTACTCCCCCATTGGATCGTAATGAGATTTGTTTGGATGAGGGGTTGGAGGTCTCAGCTGATGTAATACCCTTTTCGTCTGTTCCGTGTAATTGTAAGAAGTCGCGCTGTCTCAAGCTGTATTGTGAGTGTTTTGCTGCTGATAGTTATTGTCATGGTTGTCATTGCCAATCTTGTATGAATACACCAGTAAGCAAGTGATGAGGGATTGATTCTAGGAACATTTCTATTTTCGACAGGAAGCACGGGCTTTGATCCTGGCAAAGAACCCAAATGCATTCCGATTTCGTCAAATTGTGGAAATGATTCTTTTGGGTAAGGCATAGAATGGAACTGTTGCTATTTCGAAAGGATGCAATTGCAAAAAGAACAATTGCTTAAAAGGGTACTGTGAATGTTTCTTGGCTGGATTGGATTGTGGTGCGAAGTGTCACTGTCTAGTAAGATTAAGATGTTGTGGTGATCTAAAAGGATTGTAAGAATCATACAAATTGTCCGGAACAACGATTAGCTAGAAAGCGAGTTGATAAACGAAGGAGAGTCTCATCTTGAATCAGCTGATGTTTTGCCATTTTTGCTTTTCTATCTATGGTATACTTGTTGACGAAACACATATGTTTCCACGTTTCTCTGATAATTGTGTTACATATCATATCTATTTGAAACCAGGGAACAAGGAGCGAATACTATATGCTACCATCAGTATGTGCTTGTTGAATGATACTTGGAGATTGTTGTATCCATCCAAAGTAGTATTCTAACCTTGGCTTTAGACGTGTTCAGTAGTAGCAGAAGACTCTCCAGAAAAGAATAGTGCAGGCTCGAACTATTCTCTCCCAAGAATAGGCAAACCAGGACCCAAACCGAATAAATGTATTTGGTGTGACCAAGTTCAATGCTCGCATTGTCAATGTCCTGGTTATGGAAGATGTGACCATGAGAATGGGAAGCCTTGTAGTCGATCACGGTGATTTTAACGATTTGCTGTTATGGACAGTTATAAGCGACGTCTTGTTTGTAATACTTGCGAGAAGGCTAAATTAAGGGAGGAGGGTATCAAGAAACTGAGTACCAAGTACAGATTCCGGATTGTTTTTATTCTAGAATCCCTAAGGAAAGGAGTCCTTCAGTCAAGAAGAGAACGTATCATAGTCGATCCATGCGTGAATCAACTGAACGTCTTCAAGTATTATCCAATCAGGTTGCAAAAATTCTCTCTCTTAATTTTCAGAGTCATTCATCATTTGATGTTCTGTATATGCTCGCATCTCAAGAAGCTAACAGAGTGCAGCAGCCAATGGTGGTCAAGAGTTCAACTGATGGTATGGACTTGTGTCTGGATGGATCCCCTCCTATGCCGATAATGAAAGCAGAATGGAGGAACTCTCCATATCCCATGCCCATTCCTGTCAAAAGAGAACCAAGTGAAGTGAATTCAAATGCGCCTTTCATTTTTCATGGTTCTTCTCCTAGTTCATATGTGTGTAATTCTTCTATGTATTATCCTATGTGTCTGTATGGATATCCATACTCCAAATAATAGTTTGCGCTGTCCTTGTGTGTTAACAAACACTTCATAGTTCACTAGGCTCTGAAACAGAAGTATCTGACTCTCGATAAACTGCTATCTCCTCTTCAAGTTTCTCCATTCCCACCGCATTATTATCAACTCCCTTCAGTGAGAGGGATTTCTGATCCAATACAGCAGGCGCTTCTGGTGCAGATTCATAAAGATAAGTTGCGATAAAGAGTGTTCCAACAGCCAAATAAAAGGACATCGTAGTATTAAGGTTTCTCCTTATTCTAACAAAAGGATATGGAACCTCCTTATCGAGAAAGAAGGATACAACAAAGGAAGCAAGAATCAGCGATGAACATGATACAAAAGATTCTACAACCGAATCAACATACTTGAAGATGGACGCTACTGCAATTCCTCGAATAGTCTCTCTATATATCATTCTCTATCACACCACTACGATAGAATGAACAGAAACGTGTATCCATTGAAGTTGGAAAAAGTCAACTGGTGAGTAAAAGACCTCACTCCAGAGGAAATCATTATGATGATATTTACAACTGCTCCCCAACTACTTTCGAATGCAACACTAATCCATACAAAAAGATCCAGAGATTCTGCTGATTAATATCCATCATCATGTTCTGTTTGAGGATGCGTTCTGTACACACACCAGCAGTTCCCTGAAGTCCAGCAAAGACAATTCCCATAAAACAAGGAAGCAATGGGAGTTCACCAACCGATTGGACAGGATTGGAACTAATCTGAATCGAAAGTACAGCACTGCAGAGAAGAATAAGAGAGGCCCAGTGGATTCCTGTTAATCTACAATGAAGGGAACTAGGTATAATACTTCCGCCCAAGAAGAATAACTGAAGCAATACCAATGACGACGATTTCAAAAGACTCGAATGCTTGAATAAGCAACTCATCAGCGAGACTCGTTTGAAGATAGTAAAATACACGTTCCCCAATAGCACTCAACACTGCTGGAATACCCATTGACAGAATATCTCGCAATGTGAGAGATTGACGAACTGAAGGAGATTTCAGTTTTAATATACAAAAAGAATAACACATTTTTACAATCTTGGAAATGATTATATCCAATAATTCCTACTTCAGTTGTCAAAGCACACATTTCGGTTGAATAGGCGTAAGAACCTAATTCATTTTGTGAGAGCTACCAATATAATGGAATCCAAACCAAATACCGAAGATAAGGTACCTCTCAGGGCATGTGTTAATAAAGATAAGAGAAGAATACTTCTCTTGTAAGATACGCTCATGAATACACTATCTTTGTGTCTTGCAGAGAGAATAATGACAATCAAGAATTTGCAGCTGCGATATTTGATTTTTTCAGGTTGTAGGATGGATGATCCTGTGTCCAAGACCGTCCGGAAACACAACCAACGAAGCAAGTATAACAAACTGACTGAAGACCAAAAACTCGAGATCATCAAGTATTGGGGTGAGAAGCGAGAGTCCATCGCTTCTTTGACTCAACTATATTCAAATAAATGGGGAATGAATCTAAGTTATCGAGGAATTGCTGAGATCATCAAGCACTGGAAAGAGAATGGGAAGATCCGAGGATCTAAATTGCTTCCCTCTTGTCATGATATTATTCCTGAACTCTACAATATTGATCGAGTGGCCTCATGTTGTCATATCAATCTAAGTGAAGGAGAACTTCGGATGTATCTACAGTGTATGTTTTTTCTATGGAAACTGATTATTAGATATCTCAAAGACGCAAGTGCAGCCATTAGAGGGATACGAAATGGCCTTTCTGCAGAATATTTGTTCCCAAATCGTATCCAAAAGATCTGCAAATCCTCCTCTCCTCTATCCATCTATTCATTCCATCCCTAATGATCTTCTTCCTTCTATCCTTTCTCCTTATTCTTCCGATAGTATATATGAGATTGATTCTACCGATTTTCTTCAAGAGTATCCATTATTCGGTCATAACAAGTAGTTTTCTTCCTTGTAGTAAGCATGATTACTCTCCTCAGGTATATTCAATGGTACAAATATGGACTGTGTTAACTATGGATGGCATTTCGCCATGTAGTCCCTGGTTATTTTCCACTTCAGATGACCCTGTTTCTTTCTTTTCTACGCTTTCAACAGTCGAAGGCCATCAACTCCTACTTCATGAAGCTAAATGTTTAGCAGGAGCCTTGCTTCATCTCGATTCTCTCTGTACTCGCCCAGGTGTTGTTCTGTTTTGTGATCTTCAGGGAATAATCATTAACTCGTATATGAGCCAAACAGTTCAAGTCGTCCTTCTTCGTATGAATGTTGGATCTATTGCATGTAGGCTGTATTGATTCGGAGCGGACTGTTTCGATTTCGCTTCAAAATCTTCATTTGTTGGTAGTCTCTCAAGAAGCAGCTCTTGGGATTCTTCCGATGTACCGAGGATTACAGTTGCTCATTCGTTTGTTGTTGAAGTAAGTGTGTATTATCACTGGAACACTAGATCGAGTCTACTCACAGAGCCAGACAAAGCAACTCCATCCAGAATCGCTGAGACTTGGCAAACAGTACTGACTTCCAAATCTGTTCCTTGGGGTGATTATATCCTTGTAGAAAAGAACACAGAAATGGGACAGATTCCTCCTTTGTTATTAGAACAGTATACAAGGAAATATGATGAGTATGTTGAACAGTACTGCTCTTCCGATTCAGATATCTTAACAGCAGACGAGTTTCTGAATGCTGAAATCATTCCTTTCTTTACAGGGGTACGGTCTGTATTTGGCAAGGCACATACATTGAAAGAAGTATCAACTTCGATGCCTATTCTGGAATCTATGGAGATTGATAGAGCTCCGGAAGTGGAGACCCCATCCAGATCAGAGTGGTGTTCAATGGATTATTCGTTGTTCTTTGATGTATACAAGAGCATTCTAACATATCTTCCAACAACTCAACCTAAGGATTATGAAGCAATGGAAAGAGTAAAAGATGTACTACTACGAAAATTGACTGTTTAATACAAACAAATGAGTGATGCGATAATATACAATTTCGTTTTCGCTCTGACCGTTGGGAGCATTGAGAACGTTTAAATCTCCTATCCCAACTAGTCACCGCTAGTTGTTTCATTTCCTCGAGACTATTGGCAATCCTTTCTAATGGAGTGACAACGCATTTTGCAACATTTCTTGATCTTCCTGTTGGCTCCTCTTTTTTAAGGTTATGTTGAATCGTCTGAGTAGATTGCTGAGATGATAAGAGGATTGTCGCACAGATTAGATCATAGTTCGATATATCTATATGAAACGAAACAAAAAGTCCTACTTAAGTCTTTCAAACAACGAATATCACATGAATTCAACTCATTGCCACCTACTGTTAATTTGACAACCGAGTTTGATGAAATCCCACATTCGGCACACACAAGACGAAATAACTATAAATGAATCCAAACAAAGAGGCTCACATCTTGAACCGCAGCTCTATCCGGTATGGTGATTTCGCTATAGTGGTAGCGCATATCAACGGCCGGAAACTGCATTTGCAGAACAAGGATCATTCTGAGAGAGAATGATTAACAAACAAGACCGAACTAGTGAATCAACTTAAAAGTGCTTTACACGGAATTTCCAAGATCCAGATTCTGCAGTATAACTGATAAATTCGACATCGATCTTCTGTGACTGAAGTTTCAAAAATGCGATCATCTCTTGTTCATTCTCTCCCGTCAACGGATAAATCTCATATAATGTAACAACAGCTTGATGATTAATACCCGTTCCCACTGGCATTGAACTATCTCCAGTATCCACCTACATCTGATCTCTTTTTCACATACATACAGAAACAGAAGGATACCCATCTTCCACATCAAACGAAATCAGAGTGTCCAGATCCAAACCACGGAGATCCACAGGTTCCTCCCACTCAATACAACCAATACCAGGTTCCTTAATGCTAACCTTCTCCACATGACCCAGTTCTTCCTCACTGAGTTCTTTGAGTTCGGCGAGAGATGGAATCAGGATGCGTTTTGGATTAGTGAGAATGGGAAGGTATGTGAACTTTGCATTGGGAACAGATGTAGCATCCTGGAGAGTTGACGAGTCATTCGATTCTTTATTAACTGTATCTGATTCAGGAGATGGTTCTGGTTCAGGAATAGGAGAGCGAGTAATGACTTGGAGAAGAGCTCCTTCTGGTAGAAGTTGACTAAGGAGTGCTTTAGATTCGAGAAGTAGACAATTCTGATACATGAGATAATACGAAACATCCTTTAACTGAGGGAACTACAGTGAGATATGGAAAGAATTCCTACAGTATCCTGGACCTGATGAATCAACTCATCGATAGTCATTGAAGTTTGACACTTCAATGTTCGAATGGTTGATCGGTATTGAACAACAAGAGTCATCTATACACTCAATGAATAGGAAAAGAAGTACAGGTATGCCTGTATCAACAGATTCACCTATGAGAGATGCAATCATTTGTTTGCGATTCTCCAGAGTATCTACGTTACCATCCTTAGGAGAACCTATCGAAGAATGACGAGAATCTTCGCTTCTTTTCACTTGCATTTCTTTCCGGTGAAGTTGGACACGGGTTTGAACGAGAACATCAGCAGGAGTAGGAGCTACCGCATAGCAAGCGGCAATACCTTCTGATACATTTGAAGCCTCACGAACAGTTTGTGGAAGAGGAGTTGCTTCTGTCTGTTGACTTCGTTTACTTTCAATTGCCTGGATACGCTCATTAAGACTCTCCAGAGGACAATAGGGAGACTTCCACACTGTTTGTGTAGCTTGAGCTGGTGATATACTAGGCTGAGAGGTGTTTCCATTACTCCCAAAACCACTGGCTTTTCCTGCGTTATTATTACCAAAGGTAAAACCACCAGTATTCGTGGTTCCACCAAAAGTGAAACCTCCCGTCTTATTCGCATTATTGTTACCAAATCCTCCAGTATTTGTGCCTCCAGCTCCATTATTCCCACCAAACGTGAACCCTCCTGTATTTCCAGAATTGGCAGTATTATTCCCACCAAAATTGAATCCAGTAGACGGTTTATTGGAATTATTATTCCCAAAACCAAATCCAGTATTCGTACTTCCAGTATTGGCATTGTTATTCCCAAATCCAAAACCAGTATTCGCAGTGTTTCCTCCTGCATTATTGTTTCCAAAACTGAAACCAGTTCCCGGTTTAGATGCATTATTGTTTCCAAAGTTAAATCCACTCCCTGTATTGGTTCCAGTATTAGTGGCACCGAATCCAAATCCTGTATTGGTTCCACCATTGTTATTTCCAAACCCGGTATTATTGCCTCCATTGTTGGTATTTCCAAATCCAGTAGTACCTCCAGTATTGGTATTCCCAAATCCGAACCCAGTACCACTAGGTTTATTCGTATTATTATTACCAAAGCTAAATCCAGAAGTACCGCCTGCATTCATATTGTTATTTCCAAAGCCGAACCCAGTATTTCCAGTATTGTTATTTCCAAAACCAAATCCAGTACCACCAGGTTTGTTTCCATTGTTATTTCCAAAACCAAACCCAGTATTAGCTCCGTTATTTGCATTAGCTCCAAAACCCATTCCATTCCCTGTATTGGTTCCACTATTATTACCAAACCCGAAGTTGTTTGGTTTGTTGGCATTGAATCCAAATCCACCTCCATTATTGCTATTCCCTCCGAAGAGACCTTTGTTACCATTGTTGTTTCCGAAGCCACTATTATTGTTCCCGAATCCTCCATTATTATTACCAAAACCGCTGTTATTATTGCCAAATCCACCGTTGTTCCCGAAGCCCCCATTATTATTACCAAATCCTCCATTATTATTATTGTTTCCGAAAACTCCATTGTTGTTGCCAAATCCACCTGCATTGTTATTCCCGAAACCACCTCCATTATTGCCAAATCCACCGTTGTTTCCAAAACCTCCATTGTTATTCCCAAATCCACCTGTATTGTTATTACCGAAGGCATTGTTATTGTTTCCGAAAGAATTCGTACTTCCAAAGCGATTGAAGTTGTTGCCATTTGTATTGTTTCCGAATCCACCATTATTTGTACCAAAGCCACTTCCAAACGCATTGTTTTGGCGATTACCAGTGGAAAAACCAAAACCAGTGATTCCTCCGCCACCATTATTATTTCCTTGGCCAAAACCACCCATAGAATTGTTGTTCATCCCCATATTTCCGAAACCACCACCATTGTTGTTTCCACTTCCAAATCCTCCCATATTTCCTCCTTGGCCTTGATTCATTCCTCCCTACACAATTGTTACATAAACAAATCCATCACACAAAACAAACCCAAACACCTACCTGATTGTTCATTCCTCCCATATTGTTTCCTCCTCCGAATCCAAATGAGTTATTGTTATTCATTCCACCAAAACCAGTGTTGGTGCCCATTCCCTGATTTCCAGTTTTTCCAAAGGTGAACTAGGTGTCAATCGAGATAAATCAACGAGCTACAGCCATTTTCTCGAAAATGTACTCCTTGTAAAACTGAAAAGTGATGTCAAAGTTCTCTCTTGGGTAATTACAACAAACAATAGGAATCGGAAAATAAAGAAAATCTACTTCAGGTCATTGTGATCTACATTCAATAGCAAGATAAGACGATACATATAACAGGAACAATGCGATAAATGGTCTGGAGACGCTGAGCAGGAGAAAGAGATATAGACTACATATGACTCTTCTCTGACAGAAAAAACCATCACAATAAAGGAAAACATCGAGGACATGGCTAGACAAACATTCATAAAGAGAGAGGAGATATTAAACAGAAGAGCTGATAGCGCCACCGATACAATAGAAGCTTCTTGCACGGCCAAAGCAAACCCAGTCTATATTGTTATGATACAGGTAATCTAATTACAATCCAACTATAGGACCAAGAGGCTAAATGCGGCGAAAAGAACAGAATGACGCTGCAAACAAACGAAAGGCAACAGAAAATGAAAACACTCCATGAGTAAGAGAAGAAAGATAGAATCAATAGACACAATGCCATAAACTATACTCAAATCCTCGCAATCGTCCCTACAATATTTGCAGAGTATGGAACCATAGCATTCACGATAACTGTTTTTCGATATCGCCTCAATTCTTCCAGACTCAGCATATCTCCATCAATCCGAATAAAGGGTCTGTTGCCAACAAGTTCTAAGCCCACTTCAACGGTTTCCTCTCGACTAGTGATTATTCCAACACCAGATTAATGAGTACCGAGGATGGAATTCGTCAGCATAAGTCTCCATTTCAATATCAACTGACGCCATTATCGATATGGATTCTTTGTAATCGTAAACAATTCAAAGCGCCATAACAACCGAAAATCGGCATCTCTGTCCTAAACATGCCCAACAAACAACATATAAATGGACAACTAAACAAAGTTTCACTTCTACAATTACTCCATCTTTGGAATTTGTCATTCCCACTAAGCGGTAACTACTGTTCATATACCCAAATTCCATAGACACGATAGGTGATAACGATTTTGAAACAGCCAACTCACCGCAATCTCCATTGGGCATAAAGGGAGTTCCCGTAGTGTCAAGCATCTTTACAGCCATTTTCCCCATCCCATAATAGAATATTTGGATTCCCACAATTGGTTTAGCGTTATCTGACGACCATTGATTTGCTGTTCGAATATCAGCAAAGTGAAGAGAAGAATATAAATCAGAACCTACTTGTTCTGCTTTTGTTATTACGCGATAGACGAGAAAAGGAGGCTGTGTAGGTGTTAATAATGGCGCAAATGAAAAATTCGGACAACCTCCGAACTCTACCTGGATTCGATGGTCTGTGCAGTAGTCAAGAAATAATCTCCCCGTTTCCTGATTAATATAATTACCTAACTATAACAGAAACATACAACTATAACGTGATAACCAGATTTCAGACAACTCAGGACACATGTTATCTTCAATAAGTTTGGAAAGGATATTTAACGATTCATCTGTCAACAAATTGTCTTCTAGCATCAAAATTGACAAATGAGGATAGAAACCGAGAGACAGATATGTACAAAGAATGGATAATCCTTGATTCGTCAGCAGCTTATCTACACTAAAACTAGATCGACAGTTTTACTATTCAAAGATAAAGACGTCACATTTTCATATGCCGAATGTGAATAATCACAAAAAGTATGGACATATTCGAGACCAACCTTTGTAACTCCACCGTATGAATAGATATTAGGGCCTCGTTTCGACAAATTATCAGTCTACGTTAAAGAAAACACTTAATAATACATTTGAAGAATTCCGTTTACTAGATTGTTTGAGAAAAGGCTACAATTCAAATTCAGATAGAATCCAGCACATCATTATTGTTAACAGCTTGAATGGTTTTCTCCATCCGATCAACATTCTTGGCTTTTGCATTCTCCACTGCCTTCCGAATTCGATCCATTTGCTCAAGAAGCCACAATAAAGATAATCAAAGTGAACCACGGGACTAGTACAATTATGGCAGGCTTATTGATTCCATGATTCTTATTGATAGCAAATGCAATCAATATCTTGTTACTTCTCATAATTTCTTTTATTCTAGTTTTTATCTTCTCAATTTCATAATGCCTGTTACTATTCGTCAGACTGCTCCTGAGTTTTGCTTGAATGGTGCTCAAGGAACTGAAACTATCTCAAATGTGACTCTGGATAACTACAA